>NC_091744.1:77010116-77032616 GCF_043380555.1 Nothobranchius furzeri | reverse complement strand
GAGATCCAAAAGCCAAAGCTTTATTATTATTATTTCTGCTCTAAAGTAAAAACAATACCTGCAAACTCAAAGTGTGAAAAAGTGACAACTAAACTAAAATTGTTCCATTAGAAAATCTTGTTGTCAGGAAGAATGAAAAATGTTGTGTTTGTTGTTTTAAAAGGTTAAATCCAATATTTTCCTCTTCCCTTTGAACTTGATTTTATGTTTAGAAAGAGCCGGAGCTGTAGGAAAATGCAGCTTTATCTCAGCTGTTTTCTTGAATATTTTAATAAACTTGTTCCGTCTGTGCTTTAGTGCTGCAGAAACGTTACATTATAAAATTATCTCATATCGTGTTTGTACTCAAGTGTCCTTAAATCATCTGGTGGCGATCAGTAAATGAGTAAGACTAGCATGCAGGCAGCCATTTCTTAGCAGAAAAAAGTATTTAAGTTGCTAATATTAGGTTTTAACAGGGTAAAATACTGTCGATGTTTATGTTAAACCTTGAACTCAACTCTGCAAACAAAAAAAAAAGACAACGAGCCTCTGGAAACATCTATGGGGGGATGTTTGTTGACATCTTTTTTCATCTTTGTGCGCATGCGTGAGTGGCTGGGTGGCTAAAACAAACAACAACATGGCCGGCTATCAATAAGCAACGTACACTTTTAAGAGAGTTTGCAGGTGAAATCCCCAATATAAAAACACTTTACCGTCTAAAGACAGGAGGTTTAGAGAGAAGCTTAAAATCTGCACTGAAGACAAAATGAAAGCTATTAAAAGACTGTGTGAGCTCTGGGATGACAGAAAACGCCAGTCACATTCGTCGGTGTTTCCAAAAATCTGCTGGGGAGATATTCATTCCTATTTAAGAGAAAGCTCTGGAACCTTCACTCATGTAAAAGTGGCAGACTTTGGAAAGACTGGAGGCCTAAGATTATTTAGTTGAAGGGAAGTTGGGCCGATCTCTTCTGAAAAACAGAAAGTAATGGTCGTGCTTAAAGCAAGAGTCACAGCGTTATCACCTGTGGTTGATGGCCAAAGACATGGAATAAATCCTCACGACGACTGCAAAACTGGGTACATCTTTATTAATCTGTGTTCTTATTTCTTAATTATAATGATCGCAGGTTCAAACACCTGAATAATCAGAACGCAAAAATAACATGACTCCACGGGTTTAAAAATACACAAACAACTACACCGAATAACAAATACCGTCACAAGGACTTACCATGATCAAAACTAGCCTCACAAATTGTCCGTTGCTGCAGGAATCCAGGTTTTCTCCGGAGAGTCTGAGTCGCTCGCAATCATCTCTTTCATATTTTGGGATCCTTTACGAAGGAAATTCCAATAAAACTTTTTATCAAGCCTCCCACGAGCTAAACAACCAACCACACAGCAAGAATGATCCATCTGCTTCGCTAAATCCTACTCCAAATGTGCAAAAATTTTCGAATTACAGGCAAAATTTGCTGTTTCTTGCCACACAATCCCGTGATGCATAACGAGAAACATCGATGTGTTCACTTTGCTTGATTTCATGAACTTTAAACTCAAAACCGCAGCGAGATGTTCATGCAACAGCAGCAACGTTCCTGCAGCTTCTGCAGCTTTGGGCATGCCGCGGCGTCTCCGTGACTGATATTGGTCAAATGACGACGCGTGGCTGAACAAGTTTGGGAACAAAACGAATGCCCCTCCTTTTCTGATTGATTCTCATAAAGAGTGACTGAAACCTGACAGAAGGTCCCCTCTCCAATCAAAAACTCTTCGGATCTTTACGATTCACGTGAACGCCATATTTGTCTCCAAAAAGCAACAAGTTTGCAGGTATGTAAATTAACACAAAAGAAGAATAATTTGAGTCCATTTGCTGAAACACATAATGCTTTCAAAACAGCTAATTAGACCATTTCTCCACATAATCTGATGAAAAAGTGAATGAAAATAAAATAAAATAAAAGACTATATTATATATATTATAATATGTTTACAAAATAAACCAAATCCTGAAATGATGCAGAGCAAAAATGAAAACAAAAACAAATATATAAATAAGTTGGCATAAGAGCTCCTTGTGGTAAATATTAAATTAAAATAGCCCCCCCCCCCCCCCCCCATTAACTCAATCACTGCCAATGACGACTAAAGTCGTCATTTGCATTTTTTTTACTGTTTGAGCATCGGAACGAGCCCCCGCACTGAGAGAACAAACATCTCAGCCCTGAAGCCGATCTTCATCCACATACGTCACAGATCACATGATCAGGAAGCATCACATCCATGTGTTAGGAGATCGTTTTGGGCCGTTCCTGTAAAAAAAGTGAGGCGCGAACCGGAAAAGCGTCTGCCGATCACAATTCGACAACGGATTATGAAAGAACGGATAACGCTCGAAACACGCAGCTTCTTCCTGATGTAAGAGGTGAGTCTCCTCTATATGTTGGTTGTTTTGGCATCGACATCATGCTAGCGCGCAACGTTCTGTGACTCTTAAAACAACAGTAAAAACGGTGAGAAACGCTGGCAGCGAAGGCCGTTAGTGATCAGGAAACGGCTGGCAGTGAATGAGTTAAAACCACTGAGCCCTGAAAAAAATTAAGGGAGACACACTGACGGGAAGAGTGCACTGACAGAAAAGTGGCAGACTATAAAAATGTTAATTGGTGTGATAAGCAAGGGTGAGGCAGCACAGGAAAGGGAAGGAAGCACAGTGGCAGACAGGCAAGGCTGAGGAAAGCCTGTGTTTGCGTGACAAGGTGGAAAAAGAAAAAGAAGAGGGAGAACAAGAGCGATCAAGGTCCAAATAATTGAAAATAATAAAATTCCACAAAGATTGGCAAGATTTCCCTCTCAGCCCTGCTTCGGCACCTCCAACTCCAGAGCCGAGGCCTTTGCTCAGAGCAGAGCCGGATCGAGAGACGAGTGTGGTCTCAAGTCAGAAACAAACTCACTGCTTCCCCCAACATGCACCCCTCTCTATCGCCACCCTTAGTCAGCCACGATGGATACACACAGTCACACATCTACTACAGACACCAACAGCAAGGAGATAAAGGGAGTCTGGGAAAAGATGCTAAATAGCAAAACGTTGCCATCTAGTGTCAGTCAAACAGAGGAGAGAGTCAGACTCTCATTCCCTCTCATAACCACTCTGAATGCAGCTTTACCCCCTCCTGCTCTCTGTTTCTGCAGCGTCACAACTCCTCCATGTTTGTCACTCAGTTTCTAACACGTTTGTTTGTATTCTTTATTTCTAGATGTCTCTTCTCCCTCAGGCCAAGTTTTCCCTCAGAATGGAGCGTGGGCGAATTATGTGACAGAAGGAATCATGGAAATGAGCAATTTGAGTGAAGCTGCCACTTACTCCTCACGTGTTGACCCAACCCTACATCTTATTTTGTCCTGTGGTAGTTGGGTCAGAACACCGCTGCAGCGCACAGAGCAAGTGTGACTAGCACATCAGAGCCGCGGCACATGTTCGCGTCCTTGACTTAATATGGGAAGATGTGTGATAATAGCCCCGCTTCAGATGTGTCAAACAATGCTAATATGCAAACGCAACCAAACATTTGTCATGTTTATCAATTTACAACCTCATTTGCGATCGTAATACTTTTCAGTACCATTTTATGACAGGCTATAAACTTGCATGTGCTACTTCAACACGGCACGAGCTAGAACCAAAGAAACCAAAGAGGTCACAGTGAAAGGCAAACATGTGGTTAACATGGGTTAATTTGACATATGATCAGCTGTTTAGAGGAATCCAACAGCATCCAAAGGAAAACTGTGATTACAAGTCTCTCAGCTGCATTTATAGCCTCTGCTCTCTAATTATATTTCAGTATTTCCAACAACCCATTCACTACTGGTTTAACACTATGTAACATGCAAGGTAGCTTGATTTTTTTCTAAAATGTAATATAACTTTGTAACAAAATATTATTAGTTTCAAACACCTGCACGTTCTCCAGAAATTATCTGGTGATACTGTGTGAATACCCAGCTAAGCTGACACTTACAGCAATTTTACATTAAACTGAAATGATGGGAATGGTCACATAATCCATTAATACACTCCCAGCATCCCCCTTCAATAGCTTTCAACTTGCACTTTGAGCACTCAACCCACTGAAGTGCTGCAGCTGGCCCCAGTCAGCAAAGCTCTCTTTGCAGATGAGCAGCCACTCTAAAAAGAAGCTACGACAGCGCCTCCACCAAAAGTGACCACAGGCTTTTTATTTACATGCCAGACAGGAAGCACTTTATTGTGAATGTTTGACGGACTAAGATGTTAATGAACAATGACAAAAACAGCAAATATATTTATGTTTCTTGTGTTTTTGCTGTATGAGAAGGACCAGATTGTGTTTACAAAGGTTTAAAACAGAAGCCTGCTTTAACTGGGAATGTCGGAATAACACATGTACAATGTGTGATAAGCCAAAAGAAATCAAAGTGTGAGCCACAAGTAGGCTTGGGCGGTATCCACATTTTAATACTGTCTAGCTTCCGCCACATTTTACCAAGGTGTACGGTATTACCGGGACTACAGTAATCCCTCGCTACTTCGCGGTTCGTTCATCGTGGATTCGCTGCTTCGCGGATTTTTTCTTTGGAGCATTTTTCAGGGGGAATTCGCAGATTCGCGGTATTTTTCACTGATTCGCGGTATTTTTCTATGCGAAATATCAAGAAATTCTTGTTTTTTTTCCCCATCAATTTCATCATAAAATGCACTTTTTGTAATAAAACTAAAAAAAACAAGTAAAAAAATTTTTTTTCTTGAGTTTTACCCACAAAAAGAGAATGTGATCATACGATAATTCAATATAGTACTGTATGTCAGACAGGTCGGATGGATTCGGGCGTTGAGCTTGTAGGGAGCGTGGTTTCACAGACGCGGAAGTGATAGCGTCGGTGAAACGCCGGCTGATCTAGGAAACCCCCGAGCGTTCGAGCGTCAACAAAGTGACACGGAAATGCCGGGCTTTCCAGAAGTAAGTAAGATAACTTACTATGAGCTGATAGTTCGTTGGATTGATCGGTAGGTTGGAAACTCTGATCATGAATCTGAAGAAACGATGACTGAGTGGTGAGCTGGAAAGGCGACTTCCGTTTATAGCCGCGGTTTGTGACGTAGGTGCGACGTGGAGGAAATCCCCGCGAGGGGCATGCTGGGAGTCCCTACTTCGCGGATTTTCACCTATCACGGCCAGGTCTGGAACGCATCTACCGCGATAAATGAGGGATTACTGTAATTTAAAAATGATGAAATAAGTCTCTCAAATGGAATTATTAAACTGTTGGTTTGGACCTTCACCATTCAGAAGCAGAATAACAAACACTATTACTGAAACAATAACACACATAATAACTTTAAAAAATATGCAGCTTATATAAAGATTTTTTGCCTGAAAAAACAGTATGTTTACCTTTACCGGCTTGAACCGCTGACTGCTAAAAACCCGGTTACTTTGGGGCTAGTCACGACATCTGGGGAAGGTTGGCAGCATATTTCCACCAGAAAGCACGTTGTCATTTCTTTTCACTCATTACTACCATTGACAACAAAAGTCGTCATTTTAAATCGAACCGTTCACTGCCATTTTTTTTTTTTTTACTGTGTGGGCGTCGGAACGAGCCCCCGCACCGTGAGAACAAACACCCCAGCTCTGAAGCCGATCTTCATCTGTGTACATCACACGTCACGTGATCAGGAAGTAGAAAATCCATGTGTTAGGAGATCGTTTTGGGCCGCTGCTGTAAAAAAAAGGTGAGACGCGAACCGGAAATGCTTCTGCCGATCGCAATTCGACAACGAATTATGAAAGAACGAATAACGCTCGAAACACGCGGATTCTTCCTGATGTAAGACGTGAGTCTACTCTTTGTTTTGGTAGTTTTGGCGCTGACATCATCATAGAGCGCAACGTTCTGCGACTCTTAAAAACACAGTGAAAACGCTGAAAAATGCTGGCAGCAAAGGGCTTTTCTGATCAGGAAACGGCTGGCATTTAATGAGTTTATTTTTTGCAAAAAAAAAAAATTTCATGGCCGTTGGTCATTCTGACATTCTGACAGGTGTACAGAAATTTTAAAGGTTATGGACAGAGAACATCGCGAAGGCAACAAAATCAATCGAGAAATACCTGGACACCATGCTCAGTGCAGCTCGCTATCAGCGGGCTGAGGAGCTGTGGAGAGAAGTTTGGTGCACGTATGTGGCCCAACACGGCAGGTAAAATGTTCCTAGTTTAAGTCAAATCATTTAATTGTGACATCAATATGAGGCTGGACACACTGGTTAGCTTGTTTAGGCTAATTATTAAAGGAAAATTAATGAAAATTGTGAATTTGTATTTATTATTATTTGAGAAATGAAAGTGCCAAGAGGAAACGATTGTGATCTTTTTTATTTTACTCTGTCAGTAATGTAGGACCTTTGAGTGTAGGTATTGGTTCTGTACCTGTTTGTAACGAACATTGATAATAACTTGTTTAATTAAGAGTCCATCCAAAATTTTAATCTGGCACAGCCCCCATGTTAGTGGAGTAATGGCTTTGGGCAGCTACTTTTTATTTTTCCTTGATTATAAATATGTTGACGTAGTGCTACGCTAACTCTAGTGATATATTTTCAGCAGTAATGAAACTCCTTTGAGGTTGTAGGAATCTATGTTGTCGACTGTAGACACTTTCTGAAAATACTGATCCCTAGCCTACTTCACAAATGTATTCTTGTAAAGGATGAGTTTGTCCATCTTCTTTTTATCCATCCTTTTGACTCTTGTGCTGCTACAACTTCAGCTGCAGCTTCCCCAAGCAACGCGAGTCATACACCCAAAATGGCACTTGGAGGGGACGTGGTTGACATGCAGGTAACATGTCAGCCAAAGATCGATAACGGCTCCAAACAAAAGGATGCAATTTCAACTACAGCTCGCTCCTCTGCTGTGCCAACGGGGCATGCATCTTTCGCTGTCATCTTTTGCACAAATGACCTCATCTGTGTTTGCTGGCTCTCCTTTTGAGTTCGCTTCGAACCAGAAATACTTCCAAACTACAGAAGTTGTGTCGTTTTTAGAAAAGTCAGCTGATGCGCGAGCTGCCATTTTTCTCTCAGTGCGCCATTTCTTCATAAACTTTATGGAACGTCTCTAAAAGTTGGACAAAACATTTTAAACAACTTAAGTAAAACAGAAAATTCAAGCAAACATCCGTTTTATACATAAAATTACCTTTATTTATCTTTTTTATTTTTTTAATCCTTTGCTCCTACGTGCACAGTTTTTTTCATGACTTATTGGAACCGACACCGTTGCTATTTTTTAAACACCGACTGTAAATGGTAATACCGCCCAAGCCTAGCCACAAGGTCTGACCTGCATAATGAACATGCTTACTGCAAAAAAATCCTTCTAGTCTATAGGGTACATCTTCATTTTATTACAAGCTTGACTTTTCTACACAGGATTTCTTGATAAATGTGTCGTTATACTTAACCTCCAGAAGATGATTAAACCTCCGAGGACAATGATGTTACACAGAAATAGTGTGAACCAAACAAATCTAATAACACCAGTGGTACATGAAGTAATGTCTAGAACTAAGGTCAAAAAGTGCAATCTAGGATCAGATTTTCCAACATCCACCCTTTATAGCATCAAACAGATGGAACAATATGAGTTGACTGAGAAAATATGAACCAAGTGTTACATCGAGGGCAGCGGTGCATTAAAGCCATCTGAGTTCAAGCACACCAATCCCGCTAAAGGCCAGCGACGACTCACAGAAGCAGAATTCTTTCTCCATCACCTCAACGCCAACACCGCCACTCCATCTTACACTTTTAAGTTTCTTCCTTTTCTTCCTTAAAAGTTTTGCCACATCTCTGTACCTCCCTGCTCTGGTATGACTCTATTATGGCCTCAGTCACCACCCTTGCTTACTCTTCTCAGCCCCTCACACACATATACACATTTTCCCACACACAGCGCACATTTCACACATGCAGATGCTATCTCTTCCCCCACCCCACCCCCACCCCCCCCCCATACAGGGGTCCCCCTAAGCCTGAGGAAAATGGCCGTCACGGAACCCCGCTAACGGGAGGCCTCCCCCTCAACCACAGGCATAGATGCAAGGAGCAGGAGAAAGTGCACAAATCTATTAATGCTGCAATGCTAGCTGATGGAGGGAGCAGGGGAAGAGAAGGGGGAGCGGGAAGGATGAGGGTTGTTGAACGGGGGTACTGCGGTGTGAGCATCTACCCACAGAACACTCTCCCACATGTGGAGTCAATTAGGAACAATCTTGTTTTCTCCCAACCGCTGCAAAAGAAGGGAGGGTTTTCTGGGGCTGTGTGTGTGAGTGTCCATATACGAGTGTGTGGTAGGAAAGGGAGTTGAGGGAACATGTTTTTCTGAAAACCTGCCAGAGAAATAGGCCGGATATTCGGTTTTCTATCAAGCCATGTTATGCACAAAGAGCCTACATCTCACCATGTCTGTCTGCTGTTCATCCTCAAATGAGCACGAAACTTGTCACTGGATTTCAACTAGAAAAAACATCAAGACTCCAAAGAAGAGAAGGCTCGGCATACATAAATGATGAAGACATCTCAGGTGTGTGCGAGAGAGAGTCAGTATTGCCGTATACCACCGCACCTATCACTGTGATGCTCATCTGGTAAAATGAGTGCATATAAGAACTGGATGTGCTGGGAAACCTAATCACACACACTCACACACAAGTAAATAAGCCACTTCCTTGGTATCAAACAAGAGGAAGTCTCTCCTTTTAAAGATTCATGGTTGGTTCAATTATGTATCCTCCTTCAAATTGTTGTGTTTAGACACTTTCATTATTCATCCATTTGAAGATTGATGGCTCCAAGTTGGGTGGGCGGTATTGGTAAACAAGTGTCCACACCACTGCTGATTTATCTGGGAAAGATCAAAATGGGAGGCAAAAACAAAGGTCCCTTTTTTTACGTTCACATCAAAAGAACTTCAAAGAGTGACTTGTTCGATTCTTTTATGGGACTGTTTACGAAATCTCAAAGAACAGCGTGTTTCAGCTTTTAGTGCAAATTTGGAAGAATGAGGAAGCTCACATCAAACCCCTTTCGTAATCCACTTTCAAATAACAGGTAGTCATTGTAATGGGGCAGTTTGTACAAAACTCCACTCTAATCATTGGTGCATGGTTTGCTAGTAAAATGGTAATACTACATTATCCGGTGTCTAAAAATTAGTGTTAAAAGACTATAATCTGCTGTAAAGTTAAGGCCACTCCTGACCCCAGGAACATGCAGAAACTGACTTTAATTGGTGAGTGAAGAATGACTGTCCTATTTTATCATCTTCATATAGTGACACCTATTGTACAGGAGTAGGCAATGCAGAGAATGTATGACTCACATCAAGGGAGGCAACTGTTTATCAATTAGTGAGTTACTTGTATAGAGAGAGAGATTTAAATTAAATAAATGACGAGTAGAGGTAGACCGATATATTGGTCAGCTGATATACCTACTTAGTGAGGCCGATTTAAAGTCAGGCACATCCTTGGGCAGCCCGGTGCTGCAGCAGAATTTCATTTAAATGTACATTTACGTTCCTGAATACCATATGCATAAGAAAAGCTCTAAAGAACAAATTTTCAATATATATATATATATATTTTTTTTAATTACTTACCAGTTTGAATATTTTAAGTGACAATGTGTATTTTTACCATTAATCTCTGGAAATATCCATCAAAATGTTGTTGAAAATTAATAAAACGATGTCCAGTTGTTGAAAATGATTTGTGGCTTCATAACAAATAACCCAAAACGCTGGGTCCAAAGAACATAGGGTGCAGGTCTAGCGTATTTGGGGAACGCAATATTAGACGCCATGGTTCCTTCTGGCCGGCTCGGGGTAGAAACAAACATGAATTTAATAACAAAACTGCAAAACTATTTCCAAAACCTATGTGAAATAATAGAATCATAAAAGAAATGCGATTTGTTTTGGCCGAGTAGTATTGCCGTAGTATGATGACGCCATTGGCAGCCACAGTAACCGGAGCAGATCCGAAAAGTACAGCAACAGTAAACTAGCATAAGCATTGCATTCTCTTGATAGAATTAACAGAAGGACCATCAAAGTCTGAGGAGTCACTCCAAGGTCACATGCTTTCTGCTCCTCAGGTAACATTTACCAATGCTTTTTAAACTAGCGACAGTCATGGCAATATGGTGTAAAACTACCCCGAAATGTATGCACTGCCCCCTAGCGCCAGGAAACTACACACTGCCACTTTATTATCTGGTCACTTAAGTGATTTATTTGATTAACTTTTGTCACATGTCTGATTTAAACACTGAGCAGTTCAAAAATAAATAAGAGTTAACAGTTGGATGAATTCATTGTTCAAAAACAGATTTGGCTTCAGAAATGTTCTACATCAACTGATGTTATTCAGATTTTAGCATGCAGATAAGGTGGAAAACGTCCAGAAATTGGCCATGAAGATCAGCCCAATGAATCAACAGCAGGTATCGGTTATCGGCTGACAATGACCTCTATGTTTCGCCATCAGTATCGGCAATAGAAAAATCAATACCGTCGACCTCTAATGACAACCATAAACATATCATGATGATCATTTGTCCTTTTCCTGTTGGTTTTAATCAATTATTATATTGTAAAAATACCCTAAAATTAAAGGAATAAAAAGACACAAATTGTAAGGAGACATTGGTAAATCCAACAATAATCCTTGTCGTAGACCACAAACTGCACAGAGCGGAGATAATCGATTTTTAAAAAAAAAAGAAAAATATTCAATACATTTATTATAGAAGGTCAGAAGCTATTTTCCATTCTCAAAGAAAAAGTGTCCATTCAAAGCTTTATATAGCACCATCCGCTACTCTGTGTCATCTTCACCTGGTGAATTATCTACTCAAAAACTGTCAAGCAAACTGATTATTATTTACAATCTATAAGGGGGAGGGCTGGGTAATGAAGAGCGCTATCACGGTGAGGTCTCCGCTTCCCACTGTATATTAGACAGAAGTTGGCAGGATAAAGCTGCTCAGGAAAACACTAACCAGAGGAGGCCGTGAATCTGTGTGAAAATGTATGTGCAGCCTTGGTTTCATCATTGTAATGGTAACACAGGTCTCATCTATTGCAGTTTTCTGCACTGGTTCTGATTTTTGAATATTGTTTGGCTTTGACCGACACATTTTTTTACAACACAATTAACGACAGCACCCAAAATATACTTTCATCAATTGATAATTAATTAAAATCATAACAAATGTGGTTTCACAGTAACAAATAAAAAAATAGATATTTTGGTCATATTTAATCACAAATACATTAGAGTCAATAACTAACATGGTAAAGTCTTGAGGAATTTCAAAACAAAATTAAACAAAGACTAAATGCCACAACAAACATATTTTTCTCACCAGCTGAACATAGGCCACTTTGTAGTCTGGCGTTTTAACCCTCTGGTTCAGGTGGTTCCTCTTTTTGTTGGACCCTGAAACAAACAAAACCCCCCTTTTACTGTTGGCAAACAATAAAAAAAAGAGCAAAACAAACTTGCAGCAGTGTGACATAAGGACCATTGTAAATAATCTGTTATTTTGACTAATGTTGCTGATGCTACAACTGATTACCCAATAAAGCTAAAGCTAAATCCGTTTTGCTAGCATAACAACAATAATATACCAAGAGCTAGAGAGCCAATTGAGGTGGCTCAGGCATCTAGTTAGGATGCCTCTCTCGTGACATTTTTCTGGTACGTCCAACCGGGAGGAGACCTAAAGGAAGACCCAGCACACGCTGGGAGGACATCGACTCTCAGCTGGCCAGGGATCACCTTGGGATTCCCCCAGAGGAGCTGGCCCAAGTGGCTGAGGAGAGGGAAGTTTGGGCCTCCCTGCTTAGGCTACTGCCCTCCATTCTTTTGCCTGAATACAGGTTTTTTTTTTTGAGAATTGGTCTTCATCTTGCACAATAAAGGTAAAACACATCTCCAGGTGGAGATGACCCTTACATCACCCTCTCTCCTGTCAAATGTCCATGAGTCTATAAAACAGGTGACCTGAACGGCAGAGGAGTTTGAACATGTGCACACATCCAAGCTAGGGGCTTGGCTACTTTTCAATCAAGAGGATTTATTTCTTCAGTGTCGAGGTAATTTCTGCAGCCACCACAATTTTGTAATGAGAAAAACTACTGTCAATGAATGATGACATAACTTCAAATAATTCACCTCTGTTTAAGATGCTAATCTCAATAAGATCCTGGTGGTCAAGTCTACAGGCCCTCTGAGAAACTACCATTGCCATGGGAACAGTTTATGACATGAAAAACAAGGGAAACATTCCAGTATAATGACTCATTTGAGAGAGAGTGTGTGTGTGTGTGTGTGTGTGTGTGTGTGTGTGTGTGTGTGTGTGTGTGTGTGTGTGTGTGTGTGTGTGTGTGTGTGTGTGTGTTACACATAGCTAGTAATCACTAGCCAGGCAGCACACAGCTCAGGGAAAGCCCTAAGCAGGGTTGTAAAACGCTCCCTCCACGCCACCATGGGTAAATGGAGGCCCCTGTGTGAGTGGGAGACAGAGGTAACAAAGTGTGTGCGCCCGTGTGTGTGTTGAGGTTGCTGAGGAAATCCACAGGGAAATGCTACAACCTTTGCAAGGTAAGTATACCCTGACAGGTTAAGAAAAACACACGGGACACACAACTGCACACCTCGAGAGGCACAAAAACTGTATTTTTTTTCCTTTATGTAGCCCTTTCCAAACATGCACCCACACAGAAAGAGCTTTCACAGAACACTCGCAAACGCAAGCACAATTTCTCCCATTTTGAGATTGCGGTTTGGCAACCAGCTATCACGTTACAAATCCCAGACTGAAGAGGTAACTATGGCAACTCCTTCCAAAATACCCCTGCCGCACAAGGAGGGAAGAAAGAACTGTGTGCACCCCTCACTCTCCTCAGCCTTTTGCCATCTTTATACTACCAGTGGAGTGGAACCCCTGACGCAGACAGGGATACCTTCTGACGCAGCTTGGGATAACCAGACGCCCTGAGCAGCTCTTTCTTCTCCAACCTACTCTTTCCTCAATTGCTTTCCTTTAGCTAACTATACCAAGGAACATTTACTCCTCTCCTAGCCTTTAATGACACAACTCTATTAAACCGTGCTAAACGGTTCTCTAAACTATAGGCTAGGCACCCTTCTCCCACTAACTCTCTCAATGAAACCTTCTCAGTTCCTCCTACAGGAATGGACTGGTCCTTCAGGCACAGAAAAACCACTGACAGAGTTTCTCCGTGTCATCCAATTGCATCTACCTTTGTTCTTCCACATACTCACAAATCCCCAGTTTTAAGAAACCCCTAAGAAGTCTAGCAAAGGCCTTTTCCAACAGCACTACTCAGTAGGACTGGACGATATGACCTAAATTGAATATCACGATATATTGAGGATTTCGCCTCGGTAACGATAAGAAGAAAACTACATGTACACGCAGAAACAAAAGCTGTCCACTAGATGGGGCTGTCATATGTATTACATTGAGTCACATTTTTACGTGACTCTAGGTGGTACAGCTTCTTACAGGAACATGAAAGTTGCCAACCTATACACACGTTTTCATTTTTTTAATATCAAATTTATTGACATGGGAAAAATGATCTCGATAAGAGTCAGAAATTTCGATATCGATAAATTTTTGATTCATTACCCAACCCAACTACTCAGCCTAAAACAGCTCAGCGTGGGTTAACTCAGCTCACCTCGAGTGTAGTTGGTTTTCCTGATCCTTGACAAAAAGTGGGTGCGTAAATCTTTATTATTGTTATTGATGGGGACCAGGAGTTAGAACTGTCACAGAGAGAGTCCTGAACCTGTGAGGTAGTATGTGCTTATGCGGAGGGAGCATGGAGTGTCCTGGAACAGCAGGAAGCTGGACTGCTGCAGCAGCAAACTGTTCCAAAAGCAGCTGTGAGTGTTGATGGGAACTGAGAGAAAGGCATGCTAACCAATACCACAATTAGCCACTAAAAATCACTCTCGCTGCTGCATTTTATCAGAAAATAGGTATCAGAACTGAAAATTGCTAATCCCCACTAACTGTCTTTTAAACAGAATCAGTTAGGCTTAATGTTTCCTAAAACACATCACAATTCAAACACATTCACCAAAGTGTAATTTCATTTTGGGAATTAAAACTAAGATAAACGTAAAACATTAGAGCTGCAAACAGTGCTGCAAAAACAAAATATTATTGACTTGAACTCTTCACACGGTGAGATACTTAAATTGTAGTAACATTTTTAAAGAATGAGGTGGTGATAGGGCTGGGCGATATGGCCTAAAATTTCCCCTCGATAACGATAAATGGATGATAACTACAGGTATGAGCAGAAACAAAAGTTGTCCACTAGATGGGGCTGTCACGTGTATTAGTTGAGTCACATTTTTCTGTGACTCAACGTGGTACAGCTTCTTAAAGGGACATGAATATTGCCAACCTGCACATATTTTCATTTTTTTCATTATGAAATTTATTGACTGGGAAAAATCTCAACAGGAGTCCAAAATTTCTATAACTATACATTCTCGATTTATTGCCGAGCCCTAGGTGGTAATAACAATTTTTATCCCACAGTAGGTTGTGAGATAACAACACACAAACCAATTTCACACACCAACATTTCCTGACCAGACGGGAAATTTCGCATGATACCACTTGACTTTGGTGTAAACAAATATGGAGGAGGAAGAGCGTAAAGCATGCTTCCATTACCTAGCTTGAAAATCAAACCGAGACCATCCAAGCCTGGATTTATAACGGCGTGTTTCTGAACAGACCAGACTGTTTTAACACCTCACACACCAGTAATATCTGATGAGACAATCTTTAAAGTCATTAGAGTAAACATGAGCATCCTTAAAACGGTCGGAAGGAAAGGATCGGATCCAAAATTGGCATAATTATCCTACCATATGAACCAGGCTTAACTTCAACCAACAGACAGACAACCTAGAAATAAAATGTTCTTTAAAAAAAAAAAAGCATGGGTCAATTTTAAGTTCTGTAAATGGTAAAGTATTTCTGAATGGGCTTGTGTAAGGCAGTAAGAAACTCACCAAACTGTATCCTGGTGCGAACCGCTCCAACTGGGACGTTGTAGATTTTCTCCAAGTAGTTCTTGATGTCGTATTTGGTCATTCTGTCCAGAGTTTAAAAAAAAAAGAGGTGATGATGAGAGAAAGGGAACAATCGCATAAGATGTCCAAGTTCAGGCTTTGTGCCGTACAGAGTAATGTGAATGTTTGTCTTTGGCCATTTGAAGCTGCAGGTCAGCATTTGAAGAATTATACATTGGGCCACTGTTCATCATGTAACAACAAATTCACTTATTTGACATCTATACAGAGATTATGCAGCCCACTTCCAAACTGCATTATCATAATCGTTGTAGGTAAATGACCTACTGTAAAGGGACAGAACCCTCCTGTAAAAACCCATATTCAACTGTAATCGTATGAACAAGAAAATGGAGGAGAAATGTGAGTGGCAGTGTTCATCCAATTAACTGTCTAGAAGTATTGATCATGCCCAGTGAAATCTTACACAGGAAGTAGACCTGGCACCAAGTGATCTGGCAAGCCAGCCCAGTTTAAGGTAGCCCACTGGGTAACGTTTGGAACAGATTCCTCTGCCCAGAGGAAGAAAGGCTTTTAACTGCTGATCAATCAAGCCAATTGGATTAGCCTGTGGAAAGCACTTCTCAAATGCGTCAGACAAAGTGCTTAATAGCGACGCTGTGGTCTGACATGAGTGCCTCGGATATGGTGTCTTCTATCACCTCATATGTTTCTTTGGCAAAGCAGGACAGTGTATTATTCACAGGTTTTCAAAAGTACATATTAAAATAACAGTAATAGGTGAAACAAACGTTTGGATGAGGAAAATCCCATCTGTGAAAACAAAGACTCTTTGTACCAAAGAGTGACGCAATATTTGTTTCCATGCAGTACAAACAATTGCCCGCTTCCCCATAATAAGTTCAGATTTGGCACATTCACAGTGATGGAGAACAAGAATGTTTGTATGTTACTTGCACTGGGAAATATAGCCTTGGACATAAAATACTCTAGGTTTTCCACATCTAAAGCAATATGGTTTGATGAGCTGACTTTGGCAAGGGTTTCTTCAACTGCTACTATGAATATAATAAACCTTTCATTTTGAAAAGAAAGACTTTTAAGCCAATTAGTTTCTTGCTAATCACAGCTCTCTATACGTTTGGTGGGTGGGATTAGCTGCGATAAAACAAAACAACAAAGGCGGTGGTGAAATGGCTTTGCCATCAACTTTGGACCATTTAGACTTGCTGGTGAAGGTTCTCAACCATTTAGGTCATGGTAGGGCTGGGCGATATGGCCTAAAATTAATATCCCGATATATTGAGGATTTCACCTCGATAACGATAAATGGACGATAACTACAGGCATGCGCAGAACAAAAGTTGTTCACTAGATGGGGCTATCACGTGTATTAGTTTAGTCACATTTTTACGTGACTCATGGTAAGGCTTCTTTAAGGGACATGAACGCTGCCAACCTACACACATATTTTCTATTGTTTATTATCAATTTTAATGACATGGGAACAATTATCACGACAAGAGTCAGAAATGTTGATAACGATAAATTTTGGATTTATTGCTCAGCCCTAGGTCATGGTAAACCAAAAGGGATCAAATGAAGGCAACCAAAGAAGTCCAGTTACCTTCATTTGAACTCTTCTGGATTACAATTTAGACTTGGGCATTTCCTTGAGTCAAGAGCAGATAGAGGTACTCAAGTACCTTATTTATTAGAAAAAAGGATGCATTTATTTCTTCTTTGACTGTGTATAGCAGACTGCCCCATTCACATCTGTAGTGGTGAGTATGTGATATCTGTTGCTCTGATTGGTCCTAGTGTTGTCCAATTGCGTGCAGAGACAGTTTGAAAGACAACTGTATGTTCCACCCCAACACTGAGCTCTGTCTATGGTTATTGAGCAGACTATATATTCACATACATAGGATGGCGTGCCAGGCTACCAATTTCATATTATTCATTACTTGCAGTATGAGTTGTTTTAGGTGTTGCCCTTTTAGTCAGGCTAAGTTTAAGCTAGATGAATAACAAGTTCATATCACAGTTTCAACAATGTCCTAAGAAAAACCACAGATCAGAAATCCATAGCTCTTTCTGCTCTCTTGCGCTTCCCAAAACTGAAAGACATTATTTGTTGTTTTTATTACTAGGTTATTCTGTCAAGTTGGTTTAGGTTCCTAAAGTTGTAGACTTAGGGTCAGAGTGAAAATGCCAAAATGTTTTATTACTTATTTAAGTTGAATTATCAAGTATTAAATGTTTGTGAGAGAGATTTCGCACATTGAGGGCATTCTATGTTGGCTGTACTTTCCGTGAAGTTCATAAAATCCAAAGTGATGCCAGATGTCTACTTAAAAAAAAAACACGCCATACCTTTCATGAGTAGCTGCTGAGTCCTCATTTCCCTGCTATAATCACAGCAAAGCAAGAATAGAAGTGGAACTTGTTCTGCTTGTTTTTGTGTTTTTAGTGTTTTACGGGAGTTGAACATAATACACAAAACAACTGTGTGACCCCATCGACCACCAACATCATGCTGCATCATCAAAGAGAATAATTTCCATACATGGAAATGCTTCAACGGCTTAAGTGCATCACATATAATAAGGGAGCACTTGTAACAAATTACTGTAACCGATCACAGTAGGAAAAACTGAATTTTGTTTTGTATCTGTAATAATAAGGTGAGTTTCCACTGTAGGAACTTCAGGGTAAATATACAGGAACTTTCTAACATGTGCGAGCCTTCACTTGATCGGGCCAGCTGAACGGCCATTTTTAGGAACTTTCTGAGTCAAGGCTAGATACTCGGAATGGCCCAGTGGAGTTGCTGAGCAGAACGTTTGGTTAACTCATGCTGAATGGTTGTAACTCGGGGGGAAATCACATCAGCAGATCTTGTCCAAAAAACGGCAGCATTAAACGTAGATGAGTTGCTTGTGAAGCAGAATGGAAGCAAAAGAAAATAAGCACCGATCACGCCTAAATTGTCGTTACTAAACTCCCAACACCTGAAAACACAGAGTTGTTGTCTCAGCGAGCCATAAAAACAGATTATTCTGGTCATTGAACACCACAATTTACATCACACAACTGTTCCTATGCTCTGAATGATAAAAAATGTAATGTTATTTATGTTACAGTGAATGCTTTTTAGCGCTGATCAGTGACATCGCTCCCTGCCGGAGCAGTCATGGCGTATGTGCAAAGTCTTGAAAGGGCTGAATTTGTATGGAGACGCAACAGCTGAGAGGACACTGAGGGACACTGTATCTCCTGCGCACCCCCCCCCCCCCCCCAGTTTTGACAGTGGAAACACGCCTATAGAGTTTATATGCCAACTTGAGCAGCAATTCTAGGAAAACTCACTGGTCAGAAGCTGTAAAGATCATTCATTTGCACACAATTCATTATTTTCAGTGTAAGCATCATTACTAAAGACAATTTAAGCTATATTCAAATACTTTTTCAAATGAACGCATCCAAATTTATGTTTAATCAAGTCAAAAGGCAAGAAAAATGCATCTCCTAAGATGTGGCATACAGATGCGCCTTTCAGCTCCATTTGCTCCCACCTCTCCCAATAACCACCGTCTCTGAGTCTGTGTGCCAGAGGGAAGTGAAGCTGAGCGGAGTGACCAGGGGTACTTGAGACCATGAACGCAGGAAAGAGTAATTGCTCAGAGACTGGATTTCCTAGAAAGCAGGAGCGGGGAACTGGAAGACAGGAAAGTGTCTTGGGGACTGTGTGGTCTTATGTGAATGATTAGAAGGAACATTGATCCTGATTAATGAGAAGAATGTTTTATAAATATGTATTGCTTTTAACACTCCAGTTATCCAGTCACCACAAACCAACAGATGGTACAAATGAATCCCAGGCTCAGCTATGCTTGGTACTAAGCTTATATTTAAAGAACAGGTATTAGTGATGGTTGAGAAATGGAAAATAAAAATGCTATCATAAACAAAAAACTCTGTTACACTCACTTTTAGGAACGCCTGAAATATCTACACTTCCTCAATGAGTTTGTCATATTTCCTTATTTTTGATACGAATCGACGATATGTGTGATGTAAACATTGGGGTTTTCTAAGAAGTAAACCAAGTGTTCAGATGAAAGTCAAAGCTAGTTGTAAAAATCTGATGATTCCCAGGCGATTTCCAAAGCATACCATTCCTTCCCTCATATATGTACATATAGTGGGTTACACTGAAAGTGTATACACTTGCATGACAACTACCCCAAACATTCAACTAAATAAATGAGAGCTCAAAGATTATCCGTCATGTAAAAAATACTCAAACAGTCCCCTGAGAACCTCAATCTCCACAGCCCACATTTCCTAGACTTCCTCAACTTGTGAAATTTCTAAGGCAGCTACTACTGATTGATTTAATTTTTTATTTTTGTTAGTGTGTTGTCATTTTTGTGACCTTTTCTCATTAATGTCTAAAAATTTGGTATATATAATATTTCTAGAATTCATCCAAGCTTTCAAACATAAATAATGCTCACCACCATTTCACTAATGTTTGCGTTCAGTATGTTGCCTTTTATTGGAGTGCTTTTAACTTTTGGACCTGACCCAAATTAAGCTTTCCATTTTGGCTACAAACTCACTCCATGGAAAAGCATTGGGCGGAAAGCTGAGGAGAAAATGTCAAGTTAAGATGGTACATAAACAAGACTAAACTTAGACAAAGGGTGTGGTGTCCCCAAAAATGATGCAGGCAACATCTGATCATCATCCCAGTATAAACATCCATCTGACTCCACAAGCTAACCTTTCACACTTCTGCATCTCAAGAAGAATGAGAATCTGTCTCCAGCAACTGCTCAAGCTGAACGCATCGTTCCTCAGCAACTGGTGTGTATTTATAAGCAAACACGCATGCTACAAAGATTCCTTGGCTAAGATGATGAAAGAACTCTTAACAAAAAGGTTAGTAGGGCATCAGATGACACAAACCAAAGATTTTCAATTTTGGTCTGTTGTTGCCAGGCAGGTTTAAACTGGGCACAGTGACTTTATTATAAGAAAACCATTTTTTAAACCTGTTTTTTTTTTTACTTTTGAAATAAAAATGGTACACAAGTGATATAAGACCTACACCTTGTATGGATGGAAACAAACCTGATGCCTTTGTTGTTCCCTGCTAAGACAGTTTACAACTTAGCTGACGCATCAATCTGCAAAGTTACCCACATGCCTCTATCAGTTGCTGAAAAAGTAATCTTTCACTGAGCCAAGATGATTAGATTTAAAGCAGTTCAAGGTGGACCACTTACACAAGCGCCCGAAAAGAACACCATGACGGTAATTAAAAGGGTAAATTTTTGGAAAAAAGAACACCAACTCATACAAATTCAACTGTTCAAAGTAACGATTTCATGGATTCAAAGATGACTGCATGTTATTCATCACTTAATGTCCTTGACGTATGTGTTGAAGAAAACTTTTAAGTGTTTTATTTCTCTTCTGATTGCTTTCCTTAAAGCAGTAATCAGAAGTACAAAAAATGTAGAATGTTCATACAAAGCCAAAATCCAGATTTATGAAACATCCTGTGGTCAATAACACACATGTTCCTCTGCAATTGACTGTTGATAAATGCCACCTGTGTGTGTGTCTTTGTGCTTGTGGCCGTTCTCAGACACTTGTATACAGAAACGCCCTCAAACAACCATATTTGGTCACACCACACCCTGTGCTCTTCCAGAAAAAAATAACTTCATTGACAGCGGAATCGAGGCACTGGTTGCCAAAGTAGAAGAGTAAGAACCATGAAACAGGTGAGGTGCAGAGGTCGTAAACGCTGTTGTGACAGAGGAAAGATTCCTGTCAGAAAGAACTAAAAGAAGAAATGGTTTAACAAAAAAAATGAATATGCTAAATTGTAGAGTAACCAGTTGTAAGTAACAGTTTACATTTAAGGACTTGTATGCAAAACAAGATCAGCCATGCTACCATGTCAAATTCTCATCAGTCAAATGTGTCTTTAATAGGTTCTAACACCAGCTTTGTGATAAACCTGTTTCTCCACAAACATAATTACTTATTATCATTGGATGCTATGATCAGAGTTGTTCTTATATTTAGGAACATTTCTATGCACAAGTACTAAATGGTAAATGCCACACATAAATTGACAAAACACGCGCAGTTCTTTAAGTACGGTTGATAAATGAGGGTCCTTTAAATTATGGTACGGTCCCCACAGAGCCCTGATCTCAACATCATGGAGTGTGTTTGGGTTTACATAAAGTGAAAGAAAGATGTGAGGAAGACTACATCCACAGAAGATCTGTGGTTAGTTCTTCAAATGGTTAGGAAAAACCTACCAGCCCACTTTCTTTGAAAACTGTGTGCAAGTCTACCCTGAAGAATTGGTGCGGTTTTAAAGACATATGGTTGTCATACCAAATACTCTCATTTGTTCATTAACTTTTTTTTGTTGCTTGATATATATATATATATATACATATTTTGCACTTTTTAATGATAAAAGTTTTATGCCAGAAGAAATAAGAGGTAGCATGAAGAGAAACTTTTTGTTAGCAGACGTGTTAGCTTTCACATGATGGATCTCAAAACAATAATCTCTTTAAATCATCTTTGGTTGTGCATACATGAACCACTGAATCTGGTTAAGTCCAGCAACGATGTGTGCTTAGCAACAAAGCAATTGGTTTAGCAGGTGGAAAGTGGGCAGCTGAATAAATACTGTGACACACTATGGTGATCTAGTGTCCAGTTTTGTATTTGGGTAAGACTTTTGATCATCATGGTGATTCATGATTTTAGGATGATGTGTTAGCTTCAACAGTTATGTGAATGCCATGCCAGTTGCTGTGAATTTTTGATCATGGTGACAACACCCAGGTGGCCGCTAAAACATGACTTGTTTGTTTGTTGCAAAATAATTATGGGAGTAAACGTATAGAAAACACTTGCACAACTTGTACCTTCCCAGTGACGCACAGCAACTTGGTCTGCGTGGCATTCTGGGACAAATTACTTTGTCCTGTTTTTGTTTTATGCTAGGAAAACAGTTCTATGAAACAAAGTGATCTGTATTAAACAGCAGTTGCACCCACCTTGCTTCCAACAAGAACAAGAAGGGTTTCTCCCAGCTAGCTCATTGTCAAATTCGAATAGTTTAAGTAGTCCATGTCTAGTTGTACAAATACTGTGTCCATAAATGCCCTCTCTCCTCAGCATAGCACTAATCTGGCTAAAAGAAGTTTCAGCTCTGCATTGATTACCTCCACATGTGTTCCATAGCATGATAAGTGGGGA
>NC_091744.1:76865116-77005116 GCF_043380555.1 Nothobranchius furzeri | reverse complement strand
AATTACTTCCCTCCAGCAGCTAGAAACAGAATTTGGAAAAAAAAAACACTGGCCAGGTGTTTCAAGCAACAAGTGTCAAAGAGGGATTGGTTTTGGATGCACAGCAAAGTTGTATAAAAAATATATACAAACTGCCAAGCTCAGGATGAGAACAGAGGACTAAAGAGAACAGTGAAAACTTGCAGATGTTTGCAAATGAGTGAAATTTCGACGGAAAATCAAGCAGAAAAATGAAATTAAAGCATGAGTCAACGCGGCAAACTTCAGAGAACTCAAAGCAGCCAAGTGTGGTTAAAACAAAGAATAACTTGCCTCACTGGCCTGACAATAACCAGCATTAGCACTTCTCATTAACAGCTGCTTGGTTCATGAGTTCACCCACGCTTACACGCCCACCCTAGAGAATCCGAACCACAACAGCTTTCGCTGTCAGACTGACTCAGGCTTTATCAATAAGCTGGGAGTGATATTTAGTTTGTGTCATTGTCTGACTATACGTGTGTCCTCATACTACATTGTTGATATGAATAGAGAAAAAAAAACAATGTTTCAGGCACACAATGAGGTCCCAGCAGAGTATCAATCAGCCGCGCACCTCTTCCAAGCATCAAAGACAGTACAGAAAAATAACCTTACACACCCTTTTAAAAACACACACGCACCCTGCACTTACCCACTTTTGTGCATAAATACACAAAGATGCACACCATTCTCACTGACTCACCCATACTCAGAAAAGAGCATGCACACACACACACACACACACACACACACACACACACACACACACACACACACAAAATTACATAAGCACCCTAGGAGTTTGGCAGCGAAAAGGCAAAAAACAGAGTGGGAGGCCAAGCACCTGGATGAACAGATTATGGTGTAAACCCCACCAGAGACACATAGATGATCTGCTGCAAACTTCAATTTTTCTCCTTAGTGAGGGTTCTGGGCCTCTCCTCGCCTGAGGTGCACTACAAATATTCTGTAATCTTGGCTCAGAGATGTAGTCAGAAATCAGCTCATCACTGCTGTGGTTGATGGCAATGACCCCATCAAGTGTTTTAAGACAGCAAATATGTTTTCCAAACCCATGAAACGTAGACCATATGCATACATTTAAAACATCGGTCTTCAATATGCACGTTTATCAAACGTATCACTAAAATAACAAAGCTAGGACTTAGTCAAGTGGTTCAAGGTGCAGTAGTCTCCATTCAGCATGAGTTTGAGATACATTTTGCTCCATTTCTAGTTTACAATTTGAATAAACTTAGAGCATGATGTCCAACAATCAGCCTTCAACATGTCATTGTTACGACTCTCGCTGAGGTCATCATAAAGTACATACTGTCTACACTGTGGAGAACTGTGGTCTACCCTCTTTGCTTAAGGTTATTACACCACCTGGTGGCCAGATTACAGGGAACACTAAAAAAAATTTAACAGTGTGCAAAAATTAATTCACGTCAGTAATTCAACTTAAAAGGCAAATCTGATATATGAGATAGACTCATTACATGCATAGAAAGACATGTCAAGCCTTTATTTGTTCTAATTGTGATGATCATGGTTTACAGTTTATGGAAACCCAAAATTCAAAATCTCAGACAATTAGAATATTATGAAAAGGTTCAATATTCTAGGCTCAAAGCATCACACACAACTATTGAATCCAAAACACCTGTAACAGATTCTTGAGCCTTTAAATCAGGGGTCACGAACCTGGTGCCCGCATGTTTTTTTTCTAAATAGCACAAGTCTACAATGAACAAAAAATCTGCTGCCATCTTTTTAATCACATTCACATCTTCTAAAAACTACAATATTCTTTATAAACAATAAATTATGATTATTATACATGAAGTCTAGTTTAACTCTGATCTATTCCAGTTCAAAAGTCAGTATTGTATCAACCTGGTAGCTAGGGCTGCAACAAACGATTATTTGGATCATCCATGAATCTGATGGGGTCTCGACTTGATTAATCGGATTAAACTGGAACATTTTAAAACTGCTAGGGAAACATTTTTTCTCTCCTTCCTTTATTGAACAACAAAACATGATTAGAAAAAAGTTCAATAATGTGCAAAACAACATGCTATCACCTAAATAGCAGTAAAATTGTATGTATTTCATTAACATGTTCAGTAGTAAGCTACTGGAAATGCTAATCCAACACTAATAACATTTAATTTCTACAGCAAAAAAATGTAATGGTGGCATATTTATTATGTACGGCTTGGCAATAATCCTGTTTAAATTATGTTCACAGATAGACACGTTTGTGAATTACATGCTACAGTGGCTTGCCATAATCCTGCTGCAGCGTATAGCAGAGCAGACTCGAACCCGAGAGCAGCGGTTCTGCTCCATAGCGCTGCAGCCAGCTAAGAATAAACAGGATGATGGAGACTTTTCTTATGCTTGTAGTTTAGATGTTCTAAGTTTTACGATCATCATGTTTTTTTCAGAACCCCACTTGATCATTAGCCTGCTAGCATTAGCTAATCTGCCCACAGTTGCACTTTTGATCCCAAACAGTTTCTTCCTTTGTCTTTGCTGGTTTTTGTTTTCCTCCTCACCACCTACATTAGCACTTTGTGCATGAGAAAACAGCTTAATGTTCGATGTGTGTTGTTCCTCATCAAAACACCGGCTTTCTCTCTCGTTCTGATCTGCCTAGGTCTGCTCTGTTGCCTCCTACACATGAGCTGCGTGCATTGACTGTTAAATAATGTTGCGCAACATGAAAATCAGGTTGCACAACTAGGGTTGTTACGGTGTGAAAATTTAACCTCGCGGTTATTGTGACCAAAATTATTACGGTTTTCGGTATTATTGCGGTATTTTTTTAAACGTGTTACATTTTCAGACAACTAAATAAACCCTGTATATCAGGAAAATATTGCCCTCAGTTTGTGTCTAAATTTTGCCTAAAATGTGTTATTTTGTAAATATGTTGTTTGTTTACATTTTCCCCTTTAGTCTTTAAAATACCAATATTTGCCCATAACTTCTTATTTTTTGTCTGTTTGATGTCATCATTTTAAAAATATTAGATCAGATGATACTCAGTACTCAAGTAGCCTTCTAATCAGATACTTTTTTTTACCATTACTTGAGTAATAAACCCTATATCAGGAAAATATTGTCCTCGGTTTGGGTCCTTCCAGTGAGCTTTGCAGATTTGGGAAAATGTCATCAGGCAGTAATCGTTGTTAAATTCATAATTATTCTTGGAGAGAGACCAACTCTTATCTGCCCCTGGGAGCCCCGTAATGCATAGCGTCATTTCAACATGGGGGTGTCTGCAACACGGTTTATATGCAGGTAGCGGCGCTGCGGCTGCTTTATATAGCGACTCGTTGCATTCTCCCTCAACCCAAATCCTTGGATCACGCATTTTAGCTAAAACGCTAACGTTAACTTGCCTTGCGTTGACTGTAGAGTTGTGGGTGATGGTCACGCAGATGTGTCATGAGATTTGAAGTGTTGCTGCCTTTCACTGACACTTTATCTGCACGTGCTGCAATCAGGATAGCCATCTTCTATCAACTGTCCCTCGGCATTCTTCAAATATCCAAAAAATGCCCATACTTCCCACTTTGTCTTCTTTGAGGGATAATAAATGTCCTGAGGGCTACTGTCTCCTCCTTTGGCCATTATTTCAGCTTTAGCTTCAAGAAAGTTTTGGTTGTAAACAACAAAGTGCACATGTGCCGCCGGCAACTTCAGCAGATGATACGGTGGCTGGTAAGGGTCACCGCGACTACACCGCAGCCACGGTAACCCACCGAGATAATATATTTAGAAAAAAAAACAAAACGGTTATTATTGTCAACTTTTTTACCGGGGTTTACCGCTACACCGGTTACCGTGACAACCCTATGCACAACAGAAAAAATCGATGACGAAACGTGTTGGTAACGCATTTTGTCATCAATTTTTATCGATTCGTTGTTGCAGCCCTACTGGTGGCTATTCGTCACCTCCCTCTCCTTATTCTTCTCTCCCCACCTTCTCCGCCTTCCCCAGGACCCACTGATTTCCCCCTTTCCTATTCACTCTCTCGCTTTTTCTTAGCATTTTTTAATCACAATCGTCTATTTTTGCTTATTTTAAGCATATTTTTAAAAAATTTCTAAAATATTTTTTATATTTTAATTTTTTTGTTTTCATGAAGCGCCTCGTGATTTTTATCTTGAGAGGCGTTATAGAAAAGATTGTTTTCTTTCTTTTGTAAGATTTATTACCCATGAAGTAGCTCTAAGCTTCAAAAGTTGGTGACCCCTGCTTCAGATGGTCTCTCAGTCTAAGTTGGATTACTGAAATAAAAGGACTTTTGCACCAAATTCTGATTGTTTGCATTTCACCTGTATTTAAACAGGTTAAGCACATCACAGACAGTGAAGACAAACTAATGTGATATGAAAAGGAAATATTTTCTAATTGTATTGCAAGTTTGAAACTGAAAAAACAAACCATGCACTCTGCTTTTCAGTGTGTGAAGGAGTATCAACTCAAAAACATTAGTTTATT
The DNA here is from genome assembly GCF_043380555.1 of Nothobranchius furzeri. Classification (NCBI taxonomy): domain Eukaryota; kingdom Metazoa; phylum Chordata; class Actinopteri; order Cyprinodontiformes; family Nothobranchiidae; genus Nothobranchius; species Nothobranchius furzeri. The sequence goes on along the minus strand of NC_091744.1, from coordinate 77,000,571 downwards.
AATGTCTCTGTGTTCCATTTTATTAAAATGTATTTATTATTTAAAGAGATTTTGTGAATTGTTAGTTTACAGCCAGGCCAATAAAACAACTATGAAATAATTAAAGAAAAGTGTTAATGATGAACTTAGATTTTACCCCAAAACAGCTCTTAATTGCGTTTTTTTTTTTTTACTTCTGTGAAACAATACTTACTCTATTGGGACGCGGAACTGGACAGTGTCAGGAGGCTGCTCTTTCCCAGGCCTCACTAGAGTGAGGAACCAGTTGGGTCTGAATATCCTCAGCTGGGGGTTACCCAGCTGGTAGACCGAATGTCTGAGAAGAGATGAGAGAATTTATGATAAGAAGCATCAGAATTATTTCAGCATATTTAGAAATATTCACTAGTGAAACATTAAAAGCTAGATGTGTAGAACTTGAGCTTTTCTGTAACATTTTACTGCAAAAAAAGAGTATATGTGTTTTAGATATTAAATGATAAAATCTCAAAATATGACTTGTGTTCTGGTGGTTGAATGCCTCTATCACAGCTTTATTGGTTGACTGACTCGTTTAATTTCAAATGTGTTTAGAAAAGTAGCATTTGTTTTTATGGGGTCAATGTTAGTTTAATGTTGGTAAATTCTTCTTACAACCGTTTGAATTACTTTCTTATTAATATATTTGATGTTATTGTTTTTGCAGATTTAAATATAGGAGTAAATGTTGATCAAATCTTAAAACAGCTGATTTAATATAACATTCGTTAATGGGCTTGGTATCTGTATTGCTAGATACACACGACTTTAAACTGTGTTCAGTTAAAAATGTTGAGAACATGATTGTTACTGTGTAATGAATCGGAAACAGTTGAGTTTCTGCACCACCTTGTGATCAATAATAAGACGAGTCACAGTAAACTTGCTTGTAGCACGACTAAACTCAGCATTTGTTTTTAGCTTAACTAGCTAATGCTAGCTAGCTTCATTATCGTACCGTATATTTGCTTTTAATGAATAGCAAATATAAACGTCGACAACGGAAGAGTTTTAACCAAGAATTTAAACGTTAATGTAAAGTTTTCACGGAGGAATATTCGGACAAACAAGTGCTGAAACCTTGCGACGTGTTAGCCACTTAAATTAGCTGCTTCAGATCAATCACGTGTTAAAACGATCAGTGTCTTACCATAAAAACGAACCCGTTTTAAGCACAAATTGGCAAATAAACGCTTGTTACTTACAACATTCTGGCAACTGGCATTATTAACGTGCTTTGTATGAAGACATCAAATGCTAAGCTAGCGTCTCGGTTTCTCAAGGTTGACAAACGCTACACGTGAGTGGATGGATTTCCGGTTGTGTTTCAGGTGGCTTTTTCCAGCAGAGCGTCTCGAGCGTCAGGAGCAACAACAGCAATGCGCATGCGCAATGTGTTGCCCTTCAAGGAAAGATCACACTGTTTGGCTAATTTTTCGTAAATTCCTACTATTTTTCTCTCTAATATAACTATTTAAAGCAAACTATGCATTTCAAACATGAATAAAAATAATTTGATACAAATTCTGGTTATTTTGATTAAATTCAAATTATAAATGGTCCTTTTAATGCAATATCTGCAGGCTCACTGGTTGCCTTTTTTTTCTCCAGATTGGACTTTAGTCCAGAACATTTTCACTGGCTTCCAGTTATTTTGCTTTGAAGGAAAACATTTTAGCTGCTTCAGGGATCCCACACCATTATCCTAGGGGAGTGTATGATGCAGCAGCAGAGGGAGACCTTGTCCCATTTTTGCCTCAGATATGGTGCTCAGGGTCCCACCTCACATCATGTGATGTGCCTGTATAGTCAGAATGATTTAAAGCCCCTTGAGTGGAATATGAGTCCCTGGCTCAAATGGTTTAGAGCTGGCAGGAAATGGGTCATGGTGACAGCCCATGCTGTGCCCAGGAGGGAAGTTTCCATTAGTTTAAATGGCATGGAGTGAGTGTATGTGGGGGTGATGCGGATATAGGACTGTTTAATTATTTCTCTGTTACTGTGATGTTAACTTGCTGACATGAATGTTTGTACATCTGATCATGATGAAAGAGAGTTTTACATCAGCTGTAATATCAAGAGTACTATTACTCGTATTATTACTTTTTTATTACTTTAGAACAGGTTAATGATAGTTGCAGAAAGTAAAGGAAAGTAATAAATGGAGTCCAAAAAAGGGAAAAAAACTACAGCTTACTATTAGGAACATTGGTTTATTGAAACGATAAATTAACAAAAGTGTGAGTACACTGACATAAAATCAGTAATAATTGTAAATACGTTTATGTACCTGCAAACAATGTTTTGGCCTAAAATGTTCGAAGTTTCTGGAAATAAACATCAGCACTGCTGTTTCAGAATCAGCCAATTAAAGTAACTATTTCACCTTATGAGCTGCTAATAGCTACTATGCTGCACACGGATGGAACCAACGTCCTTATGACCTCAAATGTGCTCAAACTCTTGTAACTTTTAAATCAAAATAAACTGTCATGTATTCATCAGCCTTTGAATGATTGTGGGGCGACGGTGGCACAGGAGTTAAGTGCTCGCCCCGTAATCTGAAGGTTGCAGGTTTGAGCCCTGCTCAGTCTGTCGCTGTCGTTGTGTCCTTGGGCAAGAAGCTTAACCCACGTTGCCTGCTGCTGGTGGTCGGAGGGACCGGTGGCGCCAGTGCTCGGCAGCCTCGCCTCTGTCAGTGCGCCCCAGGGCAGCTGTGGCTACATCGTAGCTCATCCCCACCAGTGTGTGAATGTGGGTGTGAATGGGTGAATGACTGATTGTATTGTAAAGCGCCTTGGGGGGTTCCAGGACTCTAGAAGGCGCTATATCTTATACAAGCCATTTACCATTGTTTCTTATGCTGCACCTTCAGCACTGTAACTGCTCACCGTTTAACATAGTTTTTGCTTTGTTTTCTAGTTCTTAAATTAATTTGTGTGTATTTTAATTGCTGCGATGGACTGGCTCTCTGTCCAGCGAGTACCCCGCCCGATTGCCCATTGACACCAGCCCCCTCCCGCGACCCTACATGGACAAGCGGGTTCAGAAAATGGATGGATGGATGAATGTATTTTAATTGTGCTGCCATGCTGATAGTTCTTGCTATTCTTGCTAATGGAAGGCACATCTGTGTATGAAATGTACTGTTCCATAGGAATAATGGTGCCTTGTCGTGCCTTATTCGCACTTTTTCCTTTCTTAGATGGTTTTCTTGCAGCACGTGAACATTCAATTCAAGTGCAAAATACATAATTTGGAAGTTTGACTTATTTTAATTCCTTCTATTATTTAAATTGATCAACAAAAACATAAATTTAAGTAAAAAAAAGATGTATTCATAGAAATATTAATCATCCATCTGAAATTGTTTTAACTCAATTGCACTTTTTAACTCATTCCAGAGTATTACAGATTATATAGTTTAGTTCTTAATATATAATAAAAACATCATGTAAACCTAACTTTTGCTGTTGGGAATTTTTTTGTTGACAGTAGGGAAGAAAATAGCTCATTTTCATCATGAAGAGTTCTCCATAAGCAAACTCAGGATGGGCGTCTACTTTGTTTAGACTGGCTCAGGGGCTGCAGAGAGAGAAAAGATGAGCTCTGAGATACAACAAACATTAAACACCAGGCAGGTTGGAGAGAGCCACGGCTGCAAAGACCTTCAGGTTTATCCCAAAGCCTGCTCTGCCTTACTAACGTTACGTAAGTTATGTTACGTAACTGCAGTCACGTTCCGCTCATTAAAAATGAACTTGCATCTCAATGTTTATTCAGCAGGGTTTTAGCATTATCTCGTGACCCTCTCCTGTAAAAGCGGCATGTGGAGGAGATCTAACTATAGTGATTTTATTGTTCTAGCTGGAAGTGAGTTCACATCATAAATATGATTTAATGAACCAGATTACAGCTGTTCAACCAGTTTAAACACCACTGAACATTAAACTGGGAACACTTAGAAAGGAGGAGCTCAACGTTCAGTTGTTCTTTTATTGTCTAAAAAGTATTTTCTGTTATTTATGATGATAATGCATAGTGAAAGAAAGTGTTTTTGTCTTGAGATAAAGATTCTGATATTTAATTTTCTATTAGACAGGATGCAAATAGGTCTCTGTGGTTTTAAAGTGAACTTAAAGCTCAGCTTCACAGTTGAAGAAGTAATTATCTCCTTAAACCATCTAAGTGTTGTTTTTGAAATCAAAACCTAATAATAATTTAGATCAAACCATGTCAAAGGATTTGTTAAAAAATGAAAAGGAAAAAGAGCCCACAGAAAGCTCATTTTCAGTATACTTTATCTAAACGATCACAGTAATAACTGTAGCTGAGTGAATTTCTTCTCCAGGTATATCAGAGAATTTGTTTTATAACCTCTCTGTCTGTGTGTGTGTGTGTGTGTGTGTGTTTGTGTGTGTGTGTGTGTGTGTGTGTGTGTGTGTGTGTGTGTGTGTGTGTGTGTGTGTGTGTGTGTGTGTGTGTGTGTGTGTGTGTGTGTGTGTGTGTGTGTGTGTGTGTGTGTGTGTGTGTGTGTGTGTGTGTGTGTTTCAAAACGTCTGCACAAAATCAGTACCTGTGAGGAACTCCTTTATAATTGCATTTCCATAGCTGGTCTGGCTTTTTAATACACACACACACACACACACACACACACACACACACACACACTTCACTTTAGTACACAACATTTACAATGTTCCAAATCTGTTTACACTTCATCAATAACACATATATATACTAATATATACATATCTGAACAAATACCACAATGACATGAGACCAAAGTAATCAAATAGACTTGTGGTTACAGAAATGTACTCATTAAGTTGTGGGTATGTCATCTGTGCCTCACTACCATCAGTTTTGATTTTAAAATAATAGCTTGGGCGCAAACTGTCTTGAATGGCTAAAATGTGCTTAATCAAGTTTAGTACAAAACCTCTAATTAATTAGATTTTTGTAACAGAATCCCCCCAATACCTACTTTTATGTGTGTAAAACTGAAACACTTACCTCTCACTTGGCCTAAAATTCAGAGACTGCATGTTAGTGTGGCAGCAGTAGCTGCATCTGTTATAGCAGTAAGAGTGCCAGCGCCGTGCACCCCGAGGAGCTCGTAACATGAACCGAAACAATCCCTCAGTCAAAGTTTAAATCTTACACTGATGTCCAACTCTGACATTTATACATGTGATTCGGTCCGGTTTGTTAATGCACACAGTTGGATTCTTTTAACAGCAGTAAATGCTATTTTTAACTCAAATGTGACAGATGACTAGATTTTCTTGCACACATAAAAAGATCGACTTAAAAAGTTGTTCTCCAATATTTTCTTGCTTGCTGCCATTTGAGTTTGCTTTTCGAACAACTGCTCCAATGACCTCATGATGTTTTGATGATGAGAGTGGATCGGTTTTGCAGAAGCCACTTTCTGGCATACAGACCTGCAGCTCAACTCCCTGGCATTTTTACGTACAGTGAGCATGCATTCGCACCAGCTCTCACGTGTGTCTGTGGAATAAATTTGAAAGGTTTTCTTAACTGGACAAAAAAGAGTTTGAATTTGAGCTCCAGCAGGAATTAATCATATTTTATTACCATTACGGAGTAATGGTCACTTAAAAATAATAACTGTGTGAGAGGGAAAAAAGAAAATAGAAAACCAGGGAGCAGAATTGGGAGGTTCAGGTCTGGGGCAGTGGAAAGTCCTGGTTTTCTGTTTTTTTTTTTTTTTTTTTGACAACGCCAAAAAAAGAGGGAAAGTTTTTGGGTGGATAACGGTGGGCTCTCACAGCAGAAGTGCAGAAGTGGATGGATGGAAACAGTTCAGTCGACAGAGGGATCGTACCACCAAGATCAGACACAGAGGCTGCATGGAAACTTCCCCCCTCTGGCTCTCAGGCAGTCAGAGGAGAAGCTGTTGGTATTGAATATCCTGAAGATGGAAAAAAAAAGGAAGAAGCAAATCGAAGATCCAGACGTGAATGTGGAAAAGTTTGTCCGGCTGAAGTGAACCGTTTTGCATGCCGCAGACTCTGAACGCACTCGAGTCATCCTCGAACGCTGATTTGATGGTTCACTTTGTCTGCAACACACTTAATTCTATGTTTAATAAACAAAACAAGAGCTGTGCATGACACCATTAGATGCTGAGCAGATGATGACCCTGCTTGAGGACAGAGTAAACTGGGAGTCCTAATGTGATTTAAAAGCGGCCTTTGTCCTAATACTGGCTACACTTACATTATCATCCAGAGATGAGGCAGAACTGTATTGAGGGAGCCAATTAACTTTTTGTTGGCAACACTTATTTGAACAACCCATTCTCATCCTCCGACAATCTGTAGCAGATGTTTCTGAGCTGTGAGACGGCAGGCTCTTGTGACTTCTCGTTTCTCCGGGGTGGCTGAGGAAGTGCTCTAATCCATTCTGATGTTTTAGCCATGCTTCTAGAGCTTTTCTCCTTTACATCTCTTTGTTGGTCTCCACCATGTTACACGCAATCCTGCAATAAAGCATCACAACATCCACTGGAAGGAATTCCTAGAAGTTCCAACGACATCCGACTTTGTTCATGTATGTCATGAGCACGTTTGATTATCAAAAGATTCATTTGGTGTACTTGTCATTCAAACGCAGAAAGCCTGAGAATGCTTGGTCAGTGTTTGCCAAATAACTCGCAGCTTCAAGTTTTGACACTTTATTGAGGATTTCACTTTATTTTTCTCGTGGAGAACCTTATATAGTGTTCTCTTAGCACGAGCAACCATATAATCTTTGTAATTAGTTTTTTTTATGTCAAAATAAAGCGCAGCTGGATGGATGGATGGATGGAATTTTTCATTTTTTCATTATTTTCACATTCAGTCAGTCTGATTATTTAGGTCACAAAGCACAATTGGGATTACTACTGAGTGATTTTAAGGACGTTTTTACTCACAACGCAAGTTGGATCCATTCACTTACTGTGTTTTACGCTAAGCTAAAGCAAAGTGCAACTCTGGGAAATATGACAAAATTTAAATTTTGGGTGGAATGTCCCTTTGAGGTTACCTACCAAGTCCTTCCTAGATGCCGTGGTATCTGAAGTTGCATTATTTAACCTCACTGATGATATTTCCATATACATTGTCCATGTACGCTCAAAGCCAGTGCACAAAAGAAAAGTTGTTGGGCAGTTCCCATCTTTGAGCTGTGATTTGTGAATCCTGCAAGCCTAGAGGGTTTTTGATAGCCGTGAGTCACCATTTAATAATAGAAGACCAGAAATGTTTGGTTTGTTTTGACATAAAATATTGTCTCCATGTTATTTTTGCCTTTGTCAACCAAAGCCAGTGCCTCCTGTTATTTTCTAAACGAAAGCCCAAGATGTAATTAGCTGGGGCTTCTAACAAGCTGTTGGTCCAAAGTGGTGGGGAGTCCACTTTGACACACAGAACATAAACTATTAGCCTGTCCACACCACACAAACTCTGGCCCTTTAGCCCATCGCTAAACGAGCAGTCAGATGTGGTGGCCAGTTCAGGAAAGATTAATCTCTGTTTTTTTCACGCCCGGTGTTCACAGGCAGTGTGTGCATGCCACACAGCAGTCCCCTAGCTATAATTAGCAGCCAGGGTCATGGGCAATCTGTATGGTGTGTAAATTTAGACGATCCCCCATGGATGTTCCGTTGAAGTCATCAGTTTGACCTCTGACCCAGGAGCACGGCTGCAGAAGGCCCTGCGCTGAACTTGAAGTTCGGAATATTGTGTAAAGGCTAATGCTAGCACACCTGCCTCCGCCCCGAGGCAAAAAGCTGATCGTATGAGTCTGAACACTGAAATCAAGCCTTTATCTGCTATTGTGAAGTCTTTGTGCGTCTCTTCTCTGCTGACACAATTTTGTGAGAATTAAAGTGTTATTGTATGCTGTAAAAAGCAATTAAAATAATCTTTATTTCACAAAACTTCAATTGTTTTGTATAAATGTTTTTGTTTTAACGACGGCAGAATGAAGTTTTTAAATGAAGCGCTCACACAGGTTCCCACAGCCTTATCCAGTGTCTCTGCTCCTGCCAGAGTTATGTGATGCATTGAGGAGGGGCTGAAGTGCATACACAGGAACAGGGGGAGCTGATCTTCCAGGTATGTCAGCCAACACTCCATGACTATCTGGTGCAACAGTTCGACGGAAGACCTCAAACCACAAACATAACAACATTGTTCAAGCTGCGATTCGTCTCGCCTTAGTTCTGATTCTGATTAACTTTTTACTGGACAATAGATGAGTCATGAACACACTGTTCTGAAAAACTCGGTATGTGACTGCACCAACAAGAGGGCAGTTTAGATTTTGCACTGATTCTGTTTTTCAGTCTTATGCACAAAAATCTAAGTGAACCGTCTGCAAATATCTCAACGTCAGAGCTACGTATGTTGACAGTCTTAATACCAGTTTTGATGAATCGCACCATCTCCTGCTACCCTTGAGCCACTCATAAACACCATTCTTGCCCTCAAATGTCTTCTGCACACCACACCAAACAAGATAATAAACATCACACAAACTGTGATCATGTGTATCAGTTTTAAATGATAGATCACACAACTTCAGATTGTTTCAAACCAGATTTTGATCAGTTTTGGTTCAAAATGGCCTATCAATAATTTTTATCCTTCTCATGAGTATCTGCAAAACTCCAAGTGCATTCATTTTCTGCCTTCGTTTCTAAATTGCATTTACCTTTATTATCTTAAAATGTCACAATCATTTCAACTGATAGCATTCCAAATTGGAAACCCTCGGATTTATTTCAAAATTTACATCCGTTGGTCGTGTTTTACCACCATAAGATTCAATATAATGACGTATAATGTGCCCCAGCCTCGCCATGTTTAAATAAGACCACCCACTGCCAACCAAATCTCTGCATCACAACCGTGGGTCGTTTTTACGCACGGAGAGCGCAGGTAAAATGTGCGCTTGACGCGTGAAGAGGAGTTCCTCCCTCATGGTGTCCAAAGTCTTCTCACTCCAGGCGGGCAACTCCAAGCCTCCGCCAAGCCCCATTTTTCTCTCTCTAACGTTCCCCCGAAGAAACAAGCCGGCGTTACGTCAGAAAGTGCAGGGCAAGCAAGGCAGCGTCTCGGGAGCTATTCGTAGGCACTGCTGCCAAACCCGGCTTTGAGCTGCTCACGAGCTCTCTGCAGCCAATGCATTTTACAAATCCAACTCTTTTAAAAGAGCAGCAGTGTGTGGTAAGTCAATTATTCATTCATGCTCTTCCGTTTCCTCGCTAGGATTTGTTTTTCTCACAGCTTTTTTCACGTGACAGACAGGTCACTGGTGCTGGCACAATTACGCACAAAAAGCCAAACTGGAGAGTAAACAGTGTGAATAGAAAGAGTTGAGTGGTGATGATGATGAAGCTGCAGAGATTTTGGACTCATAGAAGTTTTCTGTAGCATTTCTTTATTATTCTTCTTTGCTGATCTCAAAAACAACATGCCTCACGCTCGAAATAGGAACCCCAGTCCCATCCCAGAGGTAACATGGGACACAGGGCTGAAGGAGATGAACGAGACGTGGAAAGGAGCTATAGCCTGTCTGGGGGTGGCTGTCTTCTTTGTAATGACCATCGGTATCATATACTGGCAAGTGGTGGACCAGCCCAACAAAAACTGGATCCTCAGGGGGACCATCAGCGGTCTGATCTGGGAGAGAAGAACTCACTCGCTGGTCATACAGACTCTGGCGGAGGACAAGACTTACGTGGAGATAGACGTGGGGAACGTGGGGAACCCTGACATTGAGGTTCCCTTCGTGAGGAACCTGTGTTGGCTTAATAAAACCGAGTTCTGCTACACATGGGACTCGGTGGCCGAGGTGAAGATCTCACTGGAGGCGAATGAGGAGACGGAGACAGAGTGCTACAGCATGGCTTGGACGCCGGTGCACTGTCATGTGGAGCTGAAGGTAAAGTCTGCGCCCAGGCGCAAAATATTAACCGGCAAAATGTCTCTGTGCAAAAAATGAATGTTTTCTTATTCTCCGTTTTGAAATGATTTTTCCTTATTAATGTGCAGATTGAAATGATCTTGCAACTGACGTCATACCTAAACTTGACATCAATCCAGTTCATATAAAGGAAATCATCAGCTGGAACTGTTTGAAGTGGAGCTGCTGTAATTGGTGTCCCATCATGAAAAAAAACTGTTTTTGTGGCTCTAAAATCTGTTGCAGTTCTTATTTATTCCCTGGGATTTTGGTTTTGGAGTTTGTCTGATGACGACATCCATTTACAACAAACCAGAATCACGACGCTTGCGGGTTTATTGTGCTGCTAAGATCATTATGGCTGGTTTGCGTGATTTGCTCATCAGCTTTTTGCTTGACTGTTCTCACAGTGAGTATTATTTAAACATAACGCTGTGGGGAGAGCACAATTAGGTTATATTGTAAAATTATGAACATATCAGTAAAAACAGTCTACGCACACTCTCATATAAAGCTTTATAGCTTTAGTGGACATTTAAAGATAACTATTTCTTTCTTCGCATGGGCTGCTGTGACCTCCTCTATCAATCCAAATGATCAAAGGCACCTGGTTGGTTAATCTATTCCCATGCCACAGGAACATTCCTCATAATCCAGTCATGTGCTTCAAAGCAAATCTCTCCATGCCCAGGTCACCTTTTTCCAAAATCCTGCCCAGAACCTCTCAGGTGACCCTGTTGGCAGCAGAACCCAGAGCTTCCAGTTTTCATTCTGAAAACCTTTCTCACGCAGCACTTCTGGTGTGTTGCTTTAGTTTTTGACTAGCACCTTACTGGGATATTTTCACAATTTAGTGAAAACTCATGGCACCATTAAAGACTTTTTCTTTTTTTAACATTTCTTTATTTAGATTTGGACAGCCTTACATGTTTCAAATCTGAAAGCAAATATCGTGATCAAGGAAAGGCACAATAAAAAAATAACTCATAAACATGGTGGTGGCAGTGTCATGGTCTGGGGCTGCATTGTTGCTTCAGGACCTGTTACAACAAACGAGGAAGAAAACCCGTCCATTGACCTTAGCAGTAGAAGAAATACATTTTATTCCAAATGTGCATCTGTTTAGTTTTGTAAACAACAAATTATCACAAGTAAATCAAATAGAAGTAAATAAAATGATATAACTCACAGTCAAAAAGGGATGAAATGAAGTTGAAATTTAATATGCGTGCACACACATACATACATGCATGCACACATTTGTACCATTATAAACGTGTGAGTAAAAGTTTGAGACGTTTTATGAGTATTTCATTAATTAAAAATGTTTCTTCTTACAATGTCCACAGACTATTCTTGTTAGTGACATTTAGGACACTATTGTTTTTGTATATACACATTTACATTCATATATACACACACAATTGTTGAGAAGGCAAAAGTGACTTTAAGGCTCCATTACCTGGCATTCTTCCATTTCCCTTTCCAGTCCCATTTTAGCTTTATTGATTGATGTTTAATGTAATAAACACACATCAGCCTGTCTTCTTGACTTCATTTTTACATCATTGTCTTTTTTGACAGAATGTGTTTTTTCTGTCAGGACTGTTTCTCCATGGCTAACATGTCCTGGTATGGTGGTGCCAGTGTGCGGGGTCAAACATGGCCGATTAACAATCAAAACGTCATAATGCAGCCCTTCATCATGAGTAATCTGAAGGACACTCCCTCTGGATTTGGCTCCGCCCTGGAGCGCTACTTCCTGGGCTCTTCAGGTGAGATGCTGCTTGTTGGACTCGTTATGGTTTCAGCATGTCTATTTGGAAAAGTACAGTCACATCTCTCTCTCTCACACACACACACACACACACACACACACACACACACACACACACACACGCACACACGCACGCACGCACGCACACACACACACACACACACACACACACTCCCCTTCTCAATGTGTAACATGACAAAAGGTCAGCTGTTTCTAACAAGAGTTGTGGAAATCTGACCCCTGATCAGTGGGTAAACAATGTGCAGGCTAAGGGGACTCCCACTCATGTGTTGTTTTCATACCTCTTCAATCCCACATGTGTGTGTTTGTGTTTGAACTTGACACAAACAAGCTCCACAGGTCTCTGAAAACAAACCTGACTGGGAACAGTTACTAGTGAAGAAATTGGGATTGGACCATAAAAGGAAACCCCATTTAACGGTTTAAATCAACCCTACAAGATGGTATAAATGCCTTTTGTTTCTATTAAAAGGGCCATTTGAATGAGAGCCCCACTGACTTGTTGAACTTGCCGGGTTATTTTGGTGGTGTTAGATTTTATCCCAAAGGCAAAGTGAGAATGGAAGAACTGCCAGCGGATGTGAATGGTTGATGTGATTGATGGAGGACCGTGTTCACTGTGTGTGTAATGCTTTAAAGGCAGCACTCAGAATGTCTTTAATATTGAAATTGTTATGAACAACGAACAGCTTGCTTGTTGTAGATAGAGCTTTGATCAACCTTAATTCAAATAAATAAAGAGTCTGACATGGACCAAGTGCAAAGTGTTTCTGCTAACAAAAATCAACTAATTTCACATATTCTTAAAAGGGGTCCTTCACTCATATTTTTTATACATTTGCAGTGGTTTATAGTAGGAATGAATGCCTTGTAAATCTTACTCTGGGGGAAAAAAGCTCTGGTGCAGCTGTTTCTGCAAGGAGAATTTAGCTAGAGGAAAGTAGCTTCAGATGGCAGGATTCGGGGTCTTATTTCCTGATACTTGGAGATCTCGCCTCGGATTGGCTAACAACATTGCAACTACCACTGACTGTGTTGGCTGTGCAATGCTGATGTTTTATCTCCAAAAATAACACAAGTCTGAAGGAGTTCTGCTATGTGGCGGAGTTGCTAATGCTAACAATTAGCTTCTTCTAGATGTTTTTTGCTGTTTCCTGGACAGTATAACAACAACAGCCTTCCTCGTTGTGTGTCAAGATGGGTGAGTCCATGACTGTTAAGTGTGATGTAGATCTGTTAGGATTTTCAAATCCTAGAGCAGAGGTAGTCAGTTCCGGGTCTGGAGGACCGGTATTTAGTTTCAGCTCTGCTTCAACACACCTGATTTCAGTCAGCAGGTGATTAACAGGCTTCTGCAGAGCCTGATGAGCTGCTGCACAGGTGACTCAACCACTGAATCAAGTGTGTTGGAGCAGAGAAACCACTAAAACATGATGGATACCGACCCTCCAGGCTAATGTAGGACACAATTTTTACGTTCAGCCTGCATGTTGAACTCAGAGGGAGCGATCATTTTCAAAAAATAAATACAAAAAGCTTTCTCAGTGGGAGACCTCTTCAACAACCTTGCAAATGTTACAAACTTAACTTGAAATGAATTTCACAAAACAAGAATACATGGGAACTTTGTGGTTATTTGCAGTAGAAAGTAGCTGTAGAGCTTGCTACCAAGATCATTGCTGGCTGTAAGTCCATAATAACTGAGCAAGGATAACCATGAATCATGACGTGAATCATCATATGTATGAACCACTTAAAAGTTTTGAGACTAGAGTTATTGTAAGACACATTGTGATTGCTATCTCATCTGTTTAATCGGAACATATCTCTGTTATACGTAGTCTTAAAAGTTAGCAATAAATTAGATTGTTAATTATTATAATTTGTAAACATTTATTTATTACTAATTGGGGGTGCTGACATTGGCATTAAGATGTAATATCAGAAAATATTGGTATCAGTTTTCAGTCTTTTAAAGAGCAAGTCACCCCCAAATAAACTTTTTTTTGCTGATAAACTAAATAAACGAGTGTCTAATCGTGCTGCAGACACGTGTCGTCAATAATTTGGCACTTCAGTGCATCTTAGTTAAAATTTAAATATTCTGCCTAAAACTGGCAGTGTTGTGCCGTTGTCAGGTAAAAACTCTGCACTGTATTTTAATTTAAATCTGCCACCGCTATTGGCTAAGAAGTATGCTATGATGTAAACTGGTACATTATGATGTCACAATGCTGTCGTGAGCCTGAATGTGTGTGTATTTGTTAGCGGCTCCGCCCTCTCGGTCTGCCAGGCAACAGCATGTGTTGCATTTTTCAAACATGAAGTGGGAGTGGAGTTAGACTATGGTAGGGGTTGACTTGCTCTTTAACGACAGCGCACATGTTAGACATCAAACTCTTCAGCTACTTCTCCTCTCTCTCAAAATGTCAGAATATGAGAGGTATCTGGTAATTTATTTTTCAAGTATTTAGTTTTATTTGGCTCAACTTGTGAAGTGGAAATTTCTCCTGTGTAGTGAACAATTGCTGTCCTCACTAGCTAGCTAGTCAGCTAACAAAGGACTAAAACAAAAACAAGAATCTTCACTCAAGGCTTGCTTTTCTTATCTGAACATCTTTATAAATGTTTTATCATCATAGCTGCAATGTACAGAATAATAAAAATACATTACTAATACACAAATCCTAGCATCACGCTTTGGGAGGACGAGATTCAGCTGCTGCTGGAGACAAAACAAATATTGCATTTTTTTCTATTATCAACTTAAATTAAAACAGTTATTATTTTAAACAAAAATATTTAAATTTTAAGCATGCAGGATAGGAGGAACGTGATGTTAGTTCCATAAAATGTTTTAGCTTTTCTTTTTTTATGAGAGGGTAACGCAGCATATTGTAAATTTAGTTAGGCAATGTTGGTAACAAAGGCAATTTTAAACATCCCTATTACAAATATATCCACTCAATAACACCAGACGTATCATATCTGACACACCTGTTTATCTAGGCCCTCTGCCTCTTTAACATGACTAGTACTTTCCTGAATTATTTATGTGTATGCTGCCCTCTGGTGAATGATTTATGTGCTACAGACAGCAATTGCCAATTTTATTTGAATAATTATTGTTTTAATTGTTATTCAGTGGTAGAAAATAAGATTTTGGGGCACATCATATTAGAAGATATTTCATGGGAGGTATTTCAAATGTGTTTTTAGCTATTGTGAGGATAGGAATGAGTCATGCGGTGAACGTGTGTGTGTGTAAATGATAAATGGTCAATGGTAAATGGCTTGTATTTGATATAGCGCCTTCTAGAGTCTGAAACCCCTCAAGGTGCTTTACAACACAATCAGTCATTCACCCATTCACACACTGTTGGGGATGTAGCCACAGCTGCCCCGGGGCGCACTGACAGAGACGAGGCTGCCGAGCACTGGCACCACCGGTCCCTCCGACCACCAGCAGCAGGCAACATGGGTTAAGCGTCTTGCCCAAGGACACAACGGCAGCGACAGACTGAGCGGGGCTCGAACACGCAACCTTCCGATTACGGGGCGAGCACTTAACTCCTGCGCCACCGTGTGTGTGTGTGTGTGTGTGTGTGTGTGTGTGTGTGTGTGTGTGTGTGTGTGGATAGCAATGAATGTATTTTGGGAGTAGGAACAATTTAGACCAACAAAAACTGCCCCCCCCCCCCTCCAAGAAAAGCATAACTTAGTTTTTTAAGTTAGAGAAGTTCAGATCAGATTTTGCACATGTGAGTTAAACAGGACTCAAGGTCTGATTTGATTGCAGCCATGCTTGTTAAAAGAAAACGCGATACATGAGAGTGACGCTCTTCCCTTGTTCCTGTGAGGGGTTTTGTTGTCTAATGTGCAACACACTCATAGTAAGAAAATACCCGAAACAGCTAAATTTGTACAAATAAAATTTCCAGATCATTGAATCTTTGTGGACATTTCTCAGTTTACCAACGCTGATAAATGAAGACGTTTAAATAAACAGACATCCCAAATACATAAAAGCTAATTTTATGTGTATTTTTTGTACTTAGGAAGTGAACATTCAAGATTTAATCCAAAGAACTACATAAACATGTTGATGTGATCATATTAGCTAACAGTAGCTGAGGCAGCCTTCACTCGAATGCACACATGCCTCGCTCACATGAACACATGTTGGGTGGTATGTTACATAACTGCTGCAGGCTTCACAAGAGGGCCACATGACTTCAATCCATTTTCGACCTTGTGAAGAGATGAGAGAGGAAATGTCAGGTCTTTGCAGCACTTTGTGTCCCGACTGAAGTTAGCGTGGAGAAAAAGACGATAACGTGAAATAAAAACACTTTCACGTGGATCAGATGTGATTCCAAAATGAGAAACAGCCTGAACGCTGCCAAGTGACCACTCCAACACCAAACATAGACCCAAACATAGCAAACTGATGCTCAGCTATGATAATGACGCTTGTTTGGACATTAAAGACTTATTTATCATGATATCTGGATTAAAGGTTTCAAGATGTCTTGATCCGTCTCTCTGAGTTACATCATTTGCACATTTAGCTTAGAGGGGAATAATGTCTTTTATGGCAATATGCATGAAGACACTTTTGAAAAGTTTGTTTAATGGCACCGGATCTGTTTTATTTATTGCCAGCAAACAAAACCACAATATGCATAGCAACATATGTTGGAGCAATAACAAATATGCATGTATGCAACAAATGTTTGCTGAGAATATCAGATGAGTTTGTTGAGTTTTGTTACTGATATAGATTTTATTTTTATGCCAGGTTAATGAAATAAATGTGATTTTTGCAACATATTATTTCAAGAAAAAATATGCACAAAAATGTTTTCATTATTTCTTAGGAATCAATAAATTGACCCTAAATTAATATTTACATTAAAGTCATTATCAAGACTTTATTATATTTGCAGTTGCAGGTGAACTCTACTGTAATTAACACGTCATAATTGTGCTAAATTCACTTTAATTCATCTATGGAAGAGGAATACTGCCACTGAAAATAAAATAAAAATAGTGCTACTGTATTAACAGAATTCTGAATTTTTTCACATAAATAACAAAAAATAAGAATTCTGACATTATTGTTAGAAATATTTTTCCTTTTTTTTTGTCTTTTCAGTGGCACTAATTCTCTTCCATATTGAGGAAAAGCGGCACCCCAAAAAACATAATTATTTAAATGATTTTCCCTGTCTTCATGTTTCTGGTGTATATCATTACTGATGCAGTATTTTGGCTCGAGGCCTTCAGCAGATCGGTTATCCCGTCTCTCTTCCTGAACCTGTTTTGAGGGAGCAAACGTGGTGCAGTTTTAATATAATATTAGGACAGCTGCTTGAACCCCCTGACCGCTGCACACGAGGTGTGTGCATGTGACCTGTCTTCACTTACTGTAGTTAGTCACAGAAGCACTTTATAATTGTATCGGGGACTTTTGGGAATTGACATTACCCGCGTAATTAAGGGGGCCGCCGAGAGAAAGGAAAACATCCTTGTAGAGGCATAAAATAAATGATGGAAAAAGGGAAATCGTGAAGTCAAACTGAAGCAGGAGAAGGTGAAGCAGAAAGACCCAGGACACATGCTGGCGTGCAGCAGAGTGACATTTGAGAATGTTGCCAACTGGAGGAACTCCTTGCACCCCACCTGTCTTCATCCATACAAACACAAGCGAGCAGTGATAGAAGGATTAGTGGATATTATAGTCTGTATTTCTCAACCTGGGTTTGAATTGCATTGTATTGATTTGGTTATTTTCTTTTGCATCCAAATGGGAAAACCAGCACCTAATGGTAAAAAGGGGATGCTAAAAGCTAAATGGCACTTATTAAAACATCTCATCCTTTATATAAATACAAATATATGATGAATTTAAATAATTGAATAAGATGTGGCCACAGAAACTGTTTCTGGTACCTGGATCTTAGCTGTGGATCACCTGATGGCTTTGGGTTCTGGAGTTTTTCTGGACTGGGAGCACGTTGATTGAATGGATTTAGGCGGCTGAGACTGGTTCTGGTGACATTCCTGTGAAGCAGCATTGTTTAATGAGTTTGTCCGTGGCCTCTGGCAGCTGGTCTGTTGGCTGGCTCATGTGTTTCTGCAAACTCGCTCTCATGTGTTACAGGTGAGCTTGGTTCCAAAAACACCTGATTTGAGTCTGTGGATAATCAATAGGCTTCTGCAGAACCAGAGGTCACACTAACAGTCGTTTGTAGGGTTTTTTTACAGAGTAGTGCTTATGTAAGTGCATTTGTCTCGTTTAGGAAATGTAGTTTTGAAAACCCTACAGCAACCTCACGTGTACAACTGCACATGTCAGCTGTTCTCCAGTTTGCACCACACCTGATTCAGTGGTTGAAATCATCCTGTTAATCACTCGCTGGTTCAAATCAGGTGTGTTCAAGCAGAATACACCCAGTGTTTCTCTGCTCCAACACACCTGATTTTAATCAGGTTCCTGCACTGAATCAGGTGTGTTGGAGCAGAGAAACAATTAAAACATGCTGGATAGGCAAGGAGGCAAGGAGAAGGGAGAGTGTGGAGGTGGAAGTGAAGTTGGGGAAGAAAGAGGTGAAGGCTTTGGTGTGGGATAGGGTAATGGGTGAGTGGCAGAGGAGGTGGAGGGATGAAAAGAGAGGGAGGTTTCTTTATGGGGTGGTGGACGATGTTCGTAACAGTCGTTTCTGTGTGGGGAAGTGTAGGAAAGTGCAATCGGTGTTGAATCGGGTTCTTTTGGGGCACACTTATTTGAATAGCACGCTTAGGTTGATGGGGAGGCACTCTGCGGGTTTATGTGAGCATTGTCTGGTGGAGGAGGATGTTAATCACGTTATTTTTAATTGTCCTTTTTATGGGGACCAAAGGTTGTGGGTGATGGAGAGGTTGGGTAGGGAAGGCGGAGCACTGAATTTGAGGACTTTGTTCACTAACATAGGCTTTCTTTGGGGATTCCTTAAAGATTCAGGTCTGAAAGATAGACTGTAAACTCTGATCCACACTCCGGAACAGTAGGGGCGGTAATGCACCTTTCAGTTGGTTGCCGGCCGTCGTAAAACTCTAAGAAGAAGAACAACAATTAAAACATGCTGGATAGGAGCTCTCAGGGACCAGAATTGGACACAGTTCATCTAAAATGTGCAGGATTCAGCTTAAAATAATGCTTCTATAAAAAAATACTTTAAAGTTCCTAGAGCCTTTTGATTTTTCTTCATCAAACCCTCTGCACAAAGCAAACCAACTCTTCAGTTTTTCATTATTGTTTTAATATTATTGTTATAATATTGTTTTGTGGCCACCAGTTCTCAGAGGCTGAGTACAGAAATTAAACTTCCATTGTTAAGGAAACACACACACACACACACACACACACACACACACAGGGTCAGGGTCTGTAAGCGTGTGTGGGTGACATAAATAACAGTGGGTGTATGACGGGTAAAGGACTGCAGCCCATCTGGTCCACAGCAGCAGGAACTCAAGGTTGCAGTGTTTTCCTTCAGTACTGCCTCCTCCAAAGGGCCTTGATGCAAACTTAAAACCTTCCCGACTTCCGAGAAAGTTCACTGCTGCAGCCACCTCACAACACAACCGCCTAAGACCAAGAGAAGGAAGTGCTGAATATTTACGATCCCATAAGTCCTGCTTTTTTTTTCCTTACATGTCTGCAGTTTCTTATTAAAGAGAGAGTGTAGAAGTGTGCGTGCGTGCACGTGTGTGTGTAAGAAAATTCATGGATCTCTACGTGTGCTCAAAAGTCATTTGATTGGTGCGCTCGCTCTGCCACTGTAAAAGTGAGGAATGCACACGTCAAATCATTCAAATCCGCCCAATAAACTTCCCTGCTGCAGCTTTGAAGGTGCGAGGATACTTTCAGTCAGGCGTGTAATCTCACCTCTGGTGGAAAAATGTTTTATGGGAACTTGGAGCGTTTAAATAATTGTTCTAAAAATAGGGTTGCCTCTTTTGTTTCCTCCAGTGTCCCACCTTGGCACGCGCTCAGCGTCTCAAACCTGCGTCATTTCTTTAAAATGATACAATTCCTGCTCTGGTGTAGTGTGCACGCACAGAGATGAGACGTTAGTCTCTGGAAGGCAGAATGGCATTTTGGTAAATGCAAAGCAGGTATATATATATATATATATATATATATATATATATATATATATAAAAATTAGGGATGTAAGAAAATATCGATATGGCAATATATCGTGATATTTTTTCCAGCAATATTATATCGATATTCAAAAGCCGTGTATCGGAAATATCGATATGGCAAAATAATGTGATATTTTTTCCTGCGATTAATACATCGATATTCAAAAGCCGTGTATCTAATTCTTGAAAGAATTTACATGCAAACATTTGTGTATTTCTTTTCATTTTGTGCAATTCAATCGCCGCCCGCTAGTTGGCAGCAGTGTGCAACGGGTTTTGTTTCCACCATTGAAATGTAAATCCCTCCATCATGGCTCAGATACCTCATGTTAAACACGTTACGTATCAGTTTGGACTGTTTATTGAACATTCTTACAATAAATTCAGTAAAAAAAAATTGCTTGTAACGTCTGACTGAATGTTTCGCAATATATCGTGATATATCGTATCGCCTCCCCTGTATCGTGATATGTATTGTATTGCCAGAATTTCAAAAATACACATCCCTGATAGATATATATATATAAAGATCGGTTGAGGAGCAAAAGGGATGACAGATTTTTCCCATTAACTTGAGATTCATTTCTGCAAACTCATGCCTGCATGTTCTATCCTATTTCTATTATTTATATGTCTATAAAACCTGATGTGTGTCACTTACCTGTTGCAAGTAAAACCTAATCTTTATCTGCTCTGTATAAACCTGTGGCGACCTAACACCTTGTGAGAGGCAGCTGAGGCGTTACCAGTATCTCTTTGACATTATCCGTTACAAACACGTGAGAATAAGCTTTAGGTCGAAGGCTCTTCGCCAGCCTTATGCAGCACATAATTACTGATCTCCAAAACTATTAATCTGATTATAAACTGGTGCGTGAGTATCCTGCCCGCTCCTGGTCCCCGCATGAGAACAGTAAGCACATTGAAACTAGAGAGGGAGGCCGAAGCAGGCTGAGCTCTCACCAGCTTCTCAGACTGTTTAATCCGTCCTCAGATCAGCTTCAAACCTCAAATCCTTCATTTGAGCAGCTTGTGCGACCATTTGGGCCCGGTAAAGAGTCCGGATGAGATTCTGGGTTCACAGCGCAGGGTTTTGTCAACCTTAGATGGGAATGACCTGGATGGAGTAGAGGAGCTATGAGGGAGAAGGTGGGAGTCTCGTTGGGGGTGAAGTGGTAAGGGTAATGTGAGAGGGATGAGGCATTCCATAACGGGCACCTACATCTGCAGATGCAATTTTCTGATGTGCATAATCTTGTTATTTCACTTCACCGTGAGAAAACAGGGAGGGTTATGGGAAGGTTAAGCTTGTTGTTAAAGGCAGGTGTTTTATTTCTGTTCAGTAAGACGTGCAAACGACAGTGGGCCGGCGTGTCTTATTGTTCCAAATCAAACAGAACAGAAAAAAGTATTAAAGCCAGGAGGAAATGCAATGCAGTAAAAAGCTGAACATTTTGTTTGATCACATTTAAATATATTGAGAAAAGTGAACATTTAGAATAAGTTGAATTCAAACATTAACATGATAGTTTTACACTAAATATTCAGTCAACACACAAGTTAGGACTGCTGTAAAAGAGAGAACCTACCAAAATAAAAGCCCGACAAACATCTTGTGTCCTTCTTGACGGCTTTTATTTTGGTAGGCTACTTTTACTTTAAGGCAGTCTGAATTTTCATAAAAAAACGAAATACCGAGTTGAAAACTTGTCATTTTTATATTTAGAATTCAACATTTCGAAACAGCTTTCTTTATTCTAAATGTTGTTATTTGAGTTGATGTCAATCAGACGTAAAATTGGGCTTTCCCAAATGAATGTGGTGAACTTCGGTGCAACCTGCAGCCAAATCGTACATTCGCACGCTGGAGCATTTCCCTCTAGCCAGTGTTTATCTTCCATCTGAGAAGAGCAACATCAGCTGACGCAGCCGGATCTCCACCTCCTTCAGCGCTTCATGAGATACTCATCCTGCTCTTAGCAACACTCACAACAACACACAAGTGTAATCTCACTAATCACGACGAGGTCACTTATTTTTATTCACTGTTTACAGACGTCATAAAACAGAACTGATTTCTTTTTGACCAGCATGTTGTAAACGTGTGTAACTGTTGTGAACTAATGCCCGGCATCCTCTCTGCTTCCTACTGTGCAGGAGTCACAGTGCTCGTGTCTCCTGATATTCCCGTGCAGCTCGGGATTGACAACAGGCAGCAGTTCTGCCTGAAGTCACTGCCTAGTATGGAGCGCCTTCCTCTTCAGTACACCGTGTGTGTGGCCCAAAATGTAAGAGCCGCGCATCAAGAAGCGGTTCGAGAGCTCTCCGAGCACAGCAGGGAGCTGCCTAACATGAAAGCTCTGTGGTGAGTTCAGGCCGAGAATAAGTCTGATTTCCTTTACACAAATGTCCCGATTGATGTCCGTTTTTCCTGCAGGCTGCCATTCTGGAAGCTGCTCAGTAATGTGGACTCAGGGCCGAAGGTGGAGAGGGAGTTGAGAACTTTCTCGAATCGCCTGAGGAGACACCAGCTGGGCGAGGGAGTCATCAGCCTCAATGAACATTCCACCAACCTCCTCTCAGAAATGGTACTTGCTGTTCCAAAAGTCCCCATAAGGTTTTAGATTGAATTATTATTTACCCCCCAAAAGATCAAAGGTAGACAGCAATGTATTCGCCTGTCTGTGTGCGTTTATCATCTAAAGGGAGACGTTGCAGTTTTGGCTTGCTTTTAGCACTCCTTAGAGTCCATTATGAATTCACTGGTAAACCGAAAGTGAAACTCCTCTCCTCGGTGAGCGTTTTTCCCTTTAACACCTTAATCTAAAAGCTGAAATGTCTTCTCAGCCTTTAATAGTTTCTACAGGAGTGATTCATCACCAAATCAAACAAATCAGCTGCATTCATGATCTAAAACATGCAGGAAGCGTGCCAGAAGCAGACTTCAGCGCCAGGCATGTCAGCTCTTTGCTGTTTATTGGTCAAGAGATTTACCAGTCGGTCCACATTCCAAACCCTCACCTATGGTCACGAGTTTTGGATAGAGACCAAAAGAAGGAGATCACAGATACAAGTGGCCAAAATGAGTTTTCTCTGCAGGACGGCTGGGCTCTGCCTTAGAGAGAAGCTCTGTCATCCGGGAGGGGCTCGGAGCAGACCCGCTGCTCTTCCAAATTAAGAGGAGCCAGTTGAAGTGGCTTGGGCATCTGAGTAGGATGCCTCCTGGACGACTTCCTGATGAGGTTTTCCGGGTCAACTGGGAGGTGACCAAAAGGAAGACACAGGACACACCACCTGGCCAGGGAAAACCTTGGGATTCCCCCGAAAGAACTGGCCCAAGTGGCTGGGGAGGGGGAAGTCTGGGCCTCTCGGCTTAGGCTGCTGAACCCGCGACCCGACTCTGGATAAGCGAAAGAAAATGGATGGATGGAAAGATGCTCACCTACAATGGAGTCAACCCAAATCAAGATGGCCGCCCCCACTAATTGACATTTTCAAAAACTTGAAAACTATATTTAGCTCAACTTTGGTGAGATAGTAGCCAATAGGAGACACTCAAAGCTCCACATTGTTCAAGACTTTTGTTTAGACTTTGGCATAAACCCGGTGTTTTTGTTTTTTGATGGCTAAATATGTGATGAACCTACAGCATGAATTTCAATAAAATAGTATAAAAGTTTTCAACAACAATTGGTTCAATCTTGGAAGACACAACACAGATATTAAAATTCAACTATCACAAAACCAGCTACATCTAATGGGCCATTCCCATCTGTACCGGGTCGGCCCGGGCCGGGTAGCGTAGGTTGTTAACATATCTGGGTGACCTGGTATTTTTCCGGGCCAACCAAGGCTCATTCTCAGCCCTCTTCTCGAGGGGGTCTGCTTCAGGCCGACCAGGGCCAACACACCCACTGCTGACAGCAAATTCACACCTTCCATTAGAGCAAGCCTCTGATTGGTGGGTAGAATCAGCCCACATGGGCTTAAGACAAGGATGTGTGGAATCAACCGGGCCAGGCTGGGGCCGACTGGGGCTACCCGGCCCGGGCCGACCCGGTACAGATGGGAATGGCCCTTAGGGCCCTGTCCACACGTAGCTGGGGATCTGCCAAAACGTAGATATTTTCCTACATTTTGGCCTGTCATCCACACGAAAACGGAGTTTTTTCACACGAAAACGGATCTTTTTAAAAACTCCGGCCAAAGTGAAGATCTGCGTTTTCTCCGTTTTGGGTGTCTGCGTGTGGACGGACAAAACCGGAGTTTTAAGGTCCGCAACGTCACTTTCTGCGACAAAAAATGCTGACATCACGTGTGCGACCTGTGTTTACACTAGCCGACAGCATGGATGCCCTCAGAGCTGCGCTCTGTCACTACCCGATCCATCAATTGTCCAAGCGCTTTCTGCTTGTTTGTTTTTGCAAGCGGAATTACTGCTCCTTGCGGAAGACCACAGACGAAGGACGAGGTTAAGAACGGGGGAAGTACTGCCACCTACAGGTCTGGCATGTCCTTAACAACGTATTTATCCAGGTACGTGTGGACAGAGTTTTTTTTTAAACGCGGTGGTGTGGATGCAAGTTTTTGGAGGGGCGGATATTCGTTTTTAAAAAACCCCGGCTACGTGTGGACTAGGCCTAAAATGGTTTTTCTGTTATTGAGCTCAAATCTGATGTTGTCTTAGCCCAGAGTCACACACGCCACAAACCTGGTGGTTGTGTAAGATCTTTGATTTTTGCACAAGATTATGCAAAACATTTGTTGAAAGATTTGATCAAAACAGCAGCAACATCTTTCAAACATCAGTGCAGCCGGGCTGGTAGAGGTTAACAAAACTGGCAAAGAACAGAGAAGCAAAAGGATCTGCAGAGTAGCGAAGACAGGCGAGGAACAGAAAAAGGACAAGATGACCAAAATATCACAATTCAACAAAGCATGGCCTTCTGTTTTCACGATGATTGGATCATAATGCAGAACATGAGAAAGGGTCATGAATCGTTTAAATATGAACCGTCATGTTAATGACTCCTGTGTCATCCTATTGCATTGTCGGATATTGTTTCACATGTATCACATGACTCTCTGTGAGTGTTTTTCCAAACTGCCCTCCACAGTCAAGTGGATCCGTGTCAATACCTGGTGATGTTACAAAACAAATATAGTTGTGAAAAATACACACCCTCTTCTGAGAGCTCAGATTTCCCAGAGTGTGGGAAGTGCAGGATGGAGGGAAATCAGCCAAGACTAACTGAAGGAGGTGATCCTGACACCAGCTTGATGCTGCAAGCTGACCAGGAGCACAAAGACGCTCACGGATCTCACCGTGTACCGGTAATGGCAACGGTGTGATCGCCTCTCCGGTTCGGGCGGCAGACAAAAAGGAACAATGTGCATCTGTTGATAGATTAAGTTCAGTGGACAAAATGTTTCTTAAATTAAAAAAAATGTGTCCTAATTGTCTCAGTTGTTGGAGTTTAAACTGCTTGTTCATGATGTGATTTCTCTGAATAAAAATGCCAAACTAGTTTTCAGGGTTTCTGTTCCTCTGTGGAAAAAAACCTGAGAAGCATGTTCTAATCTCTTTCCTTCTCTTTTGCCTCCTAGCCTCAGTCTCTCTGTTCCTAAGAAGTTTTGTTCCACAGTTGTGTAATCTGTTAATCCAGAAGATTTTCAACACGTCAAAAGGATTTGGACATCGTCCACGCTGCAGATTTTAAATGCACGTGTTTCTGTGAACACGTGACCAACATTATTTCTGCGTCCCTCCACAGGACCACGACTACCTCAACAGCAGGAGAAGGGGGGCGTCCAAGAGACTGTCCAGGGACCTCCCACTTGTAAAGCTTCTTAACATTTCCATCACCCTGTCCCCTTTCCTGGGCGTGGACACCACGCAGTTCCGCACCTCCCTCGTGGACGGCACCGAGGCCTTCTGGCTCAGCCTGCCGTCGGCCAATCATGGAAAGCTGGTGAGAAAATGACAGCAATAAACGGGTTCATGTTTATATTTTATATTCCTATTGTCGGGTTGTGTGTTTTCACTTGAATTTCTTTATTGATAGAGTTCCTTTCAACCCGCTAAAACATCAGAAATGAATTCTGGACACCTGATATATATTTTTTTTAGGTTCTTTTTAGAATCAAAGGTTTTTCCAAAAAAGTCATCAGGAATTTGTCTTGGTGACTTGGTCCGTATTTTAATAAACACAATTATCACTTTTTATGCAAAAGTGGCTCATGCTGAAGTCCTGGTAGTGCTTTATTTATTTATTTGTTTGTTTATTCATTCATTCATTTACTAATGAAAGGGGGAATGGTGACACTCAATAAATAAAATCCATGATTTCATCAACAGGGTCACACAAAAATGCTGTGTCAGCATTAACTCAGGTGCTGAAAAAGAAAAAGCCAGTTCCTTATCGTTTGCTTGTAGAAATTTGCAAACTACAACAGTATTAAAATATTACAGGAGGTTCAGTGGCTGCTGTGACACAGTTTGGGGGGTTAGAGCTACAGAACGTAAGCAGGTAGCTCCAAATATGCTCCACTAGAGCAGAAATAGGCAGAAAAACTGAAATGAACCTAAATCATATAACTGATAAGATTTTCAAACGAGAGTTCAGGTTGCCATGGTTACGTATATCGGAAAATCTAACCTGCATTAAAATTTAAAATCCATCCATCCATTTTCATCCGCTTATCTGGAGTTGGATGACAGGGGCAGCAGCCTATAAGCAGAGAGGCCCAGGCTTCCCTCTCCCCAGCCACTCGGGCCAGCTCCTGGCCAGCCTCCATCGTGTCCTGGGTCTTCCTTTTGGTCTCCTCCTGGTTGGACGTGCCCAGAAAACCTTACCAGGGAGGCGTCCTGGAGGCATCCTAGATGCTCGAGCCACCTCAACTGGCTCCTCTTGATATGGAGGAGGGACCGAGACCCTCCTGGATGACCGAGCTTCTCACCCTATCTCTACGCGAGAGCATAAAACTATACCTATAAAAAACCTCTCCTAATGACACAGTTTTGCATTTAGCACGCATGCACACATCAACTCTGGAGGAGTTCAATTGTCCTAACTTTGGTTTGTCCCAACCAGATCCCTGTGATGAGTCAGTGGCGAGGAAAGTTCTGCGTGAAGCTGAACCTCACCAACCCAGGAGCAGTTCACTGGTTTCTGGACAGAGTGGAATCCCTGCAGGCCCATTTAGGAATGGAGTACATCCTCTTGGAGGGGGGTGAGGGGAATCTGTTCGAGGAGCAGGCCCTGCGGCCGCCGCAGGCTCTGGTCGGAGACAAGTACATTGAACTTATGGCCGACCTGGCCGCCAGCATCGGAGACTCCACCATTGTCACTGCGGGGACGCGGTAATCCTCTGGGGAACAAAAATGTGTTTATTTTGAGGTCATTTTTCTTGGTTTGTTTTTAATTGTACTTTGCGTGACTCAGGTCAAGCCACAGGCCTCTGTTTGTGAGGATGACCCCTCTGCAGTCGGACTGGGGTCCCACGGGCCTGAAGGCCATCATTCCCTCCTTGCTGCACCACACATTGCTGGGATACAACTTCCTCATTCCTGATGCAGTAGGTAATACAACAACAATACGCTTTGTCACTTTTACACAGGGAATTTACAAAAGAACCCCAGACGAAAACAAACTCGACCCTGTGGTTCCTGGCACATAAATCAAATGTATTCTTGTAATTTTCTTAATTCTTCTGACGGTCGTTCACAGACAGCTGATGTGTGTGAGGAAATTATTTCCTTTGAAGTGGAAAACACAGCAACAACAGATGGTCTGTGATAGACTAAAGAAAATGGACCAAAGGAGAGAATCACACATGCCGACTCATCTTTCATATGAACGCCAAATTAAAAAACAACCGTTGAGTCATTTATGACTTTTATGACGGCAGAAAAATGGGATTCTGTTCATTTAAAGCTCAGAAATCTAATCTGTCTCTTTTCAGTCCTGCTTGTCCTAACATCCACCTTTCCTGCATCCGTCATGACTTTATTCTCTTCCAGGAGGCTCTCTGTCCGGAGATCTGGTAACGGATCAGGAGTTGTTCATCCGATGGCTGGAGATCGCTGCTTTTCTCCCGGTTATCAGCTTCCATACGCCACCCTGGGTCTACGGAGACGACCAGGTGAACACAACCAGACTAAACACATTACAGAGAAGTTCTCACCGACATTCTTTCTGAGGAGCTCGGAGCTGCTGAGATCTGATCCATCAAAAGTCTGATCTGGCAGAACTAAATCCCAATCTTCTCCCATGGAAGTCAGAAACGAGCTGTTTGCCATGCACAGCTGGAAACCAAGACATGTGCTTTCCTGTAATTGATATGGATATTTTAGACAACGAGGTGCTGGAGCTCAGGTTCCTGTAACAGTTTGTGTTCCTCAGGAAGCTGAAGGCATTTTTTTTTTCATCTCCTCCCCTTCCCTTCCTGCAGTTTTCTCGTCTCGTTCACCTGTGGTTAAGGGTCCCATCTGTTTTAAATTACAATCCTTATTTTAGATTTACGGCTCTCGAGATCCACTTCGGCTGGAATGATAATGAATCTGAGAACAAGTTTTGGAAGAACACTTTATTACAGTTATGAGTGGGAATGATGAGCTGCATTTTCTTCCGTGTAGCAGATGGAAGGTCGGCAAAAAAAAAAAAAAAAAAGAAAATTACCGGTTGTGACTTGGACAGCGCGACCAAGATAAAAATAGAGAAACTGGACAGCTAGACGTTGGACAACAACGATTTTCGATTTTGGTAATAAAGTTAATTAAGTCGGACGAGAGACTTTTAGTAGAAACGAGACAAAACGTGTCACAAATTGCTTTTTTATGACATTTTTATTGCAGTTGAAACGTGCTCCTTTATTTCCAGAACGCGTGAGACATTCAGTCAGTCACGGCCAGGTCACAGAAACGAACGACTGCGCCGGAATCAAATAGCAGCGAAACCTCAAACCCACACGCACGCCTGGCTTCTCAATTAGATCCACTCAGACCTGGGCTGGTATTCAGGCTAATTCCAAACGCTCTCCAACCTTCCCAGCTCATGAAAAAAACACTGTTTTCTTTAATAGATGTGGTCAAATTATGTTTTTGTCGCGGTACACGTCGGAGGATGTGACCCTTTCAGGAATGCTGAAGTCACTGAGTAGAAGCTTGACTGGGAGGAGAGTCGAGACTTTTGGTTTTAGTGCATTTTGCAGCATCAGTCAGGGGTCTGGAGCCACAGGTGGCCCTTTGGACCAGCTCCATTGGCTCTTAATAATTTTTACTAATAATGAAAAAAATAAATGTAGATAGAATGAAAGTTGCAGATTGTTTTTCGTGGTATTAAAGTACCAGTAATATTTTTAGATCTATTTGTGTTTTTTACATAATTTTCCACAAAAATAAATCCATGCTAAAATATCAATACTCTTCTTGTAAAAGTTTAATTTGTTTTTCTAAGTCATTTAAAAACCTAATGATAAAAATCTTAGGACCTTTCTGTTTTAAAAGTTATATAACTGCAAATGATCTTTTCTGTTTTAACCGTTTGATCGTTGTTTTATGTTTTTTAGCACTTTGAGACTTTTTAGTTGATTTTATTGTGTTTTTAGTTTGTTTTATTGCTTATTTACGGTTTTTGTGGTTGTTCAGGTTGTGACGTGCAAAGCCCATTTCAAATAAAGTGTATTAATAATAATAATAATAATAATAATAATAATAATAATGGTAGGATAAATAAATGTGTTTTTAAATGACAATAAATTATTATTATTTACAGAAGACAAGAAAAACTTGGCTTTAATCTCAGATTTCCGCCATTTTTATGGAATTTTCACATTATTTTCGTAATTCTGAGAGAAAAAATAAATTTGACTAACCCTAATCAACTTCCATACATATTTCTAAAAATTTCTGCATATATAACAAGATTTATTTTGTTGGACTGAGGGAGAGCAACGGCTCGTAGGATTGTAAACATTAATATCTTACCTGTTGGAGACTGCACTGGGAATGGCTTCAGTTTGAAGAAACAGCGTTTTGTTCAGATCAAACTAATGATTCCAGATTTTTTTTTAGTTTCTTCCATAAAAGATTCTAGCTTTTCCTGAACCATCGTTAACTTCATGACCTTTGACCCCTCCCCCAGGTGTTAAACCTGACCCGGACCTACATATCAAAGCACCAGAGTGAGGTGGTCCCGCTCGTGGAAAAGTATGCCGACGGGTGGCTGCTGACGGGAAACCCCATCTACCGCCCAATGTGGTGGCTCAGTCCAAGTGACCCAAAGACTTTCACCATTGATGACCAGTTCCTCATCGGAGACGAGGTGACCTAATGCTGCCCCGGTGGGAGTGGATCGTGTTCCTCTTTTCAGCATTCGATGTACTTGGCAACTCGAACCTCTGACTGGTGAATTTGTTTCAACTTTGGTATTTTCAGGTCCTGGTGGCGCCGGTGGTGGAGAAGGGGGCAGCACAGAGGGATATTTATTTACCAGACGGGGGCTTTCAGTGGCAGGACAGCCGGAGCGCCCAGGTTTTTGACGGGGGGACGTTTCTGCAGGACTACCCCGTCCCTCTGGAGGAGGTGGCTGTTTTCTCACGGAGAAGCTGAGTCATGACTAATCCACTGAGTCTCCTGATTCTCAATCAAATTCTTAAAAAGAAAACTTCTTTGAAAGTGTTTGCACTTTTCCCCTAAAGACCATGGACTCTCTATCAACACCTGACTTGAGATGATAAATAGAAAGACTTTTGTTTTTTAAATACTTGCACTTTAAAGTGAAACTTTATATATTTTTTCTCTTTTTGACAGATTTTTTTGTAAAATGTTAATCAGTTTTACCTCTTGGCTGATTGGTTTCTGGACTCTGTTGTTTGTTTTTTATTCATTCACCTATTTTTGTGTATAGTTCCTGAGAAATCTGGGTGTTTACATGCTGCCTTTCAACAGTCTGCCTTTAAATCCGTCGCTGCTGCTGGCCCTCCGGATGAGGAGGAACAACACAAGCCCCATTGTTGGCTTGGAAACATTTCTCAAGAAGACCAAATGAAGAAATAGAAAGCAAAAAAAAAAAAAAAAGACTTTTGAAAGGGTTTTTATTCATTTTTTTCCTGAGGGAACTGCTTACTAGATTTGACAGAAAGATGGACAGAAGCACAGTGGTAACACGTGGCTCAGTCACACATGAGGATGGCTCTTACTTGAACCGATCTTGGCTGATGCTCTGGGAATGTTTCTCAGTTTATAAAGTTATTATACACATCAACCTTCAACCCCTTAGCACATATTCTTAAAGTAACACAGAGCAGTTCTCTGCTCCGCCACCCTACTGGTTGAAAGTGGAATTACAACTACCGTAAAGACCCCTGCTGCAGCCTGCTGTAACTTAGTGCTTGCAATGAGCTAACACTAACGTGAGCAAACCAATACTAAAATAAACCACAAAGTATAATGATCCGCCAAAGATATTACTTACAAGTCAAGTAGCAACAAAGCCAGGTTACCATCAGTCCGTGATTTCTGAGGCCTCCTTTGGCTTCCTCAAACTAGTCAGGGTTGCCAACTTTTGAACTTTTCCATGTAAGAGAGAAGGGAGGGGTTGAGTCTTCAGCATGAGATATTGAGTGTGTGAAGAGGGTCAGATGAGTTGGCAGCCTTGCTAGCATTGGCCGCGCCGACGTTTACTCTGGTTTTAGCGCTTTGCTTCGCCTCCAAAGACATTAATTTCTTACTTTTACTTTCAGGCTCCACCATGATGCGAACAACAAAGCAAACTTCTTTTTCTTCATCTTGTGCTTTTATTGACAATCTGTGAACTGAAAAGCTAACTGCTAGCATAATAGCTAACAGCTGTAAAGCAGGTAAAGAGTGTCCCCTGTAGAGCACCTACCCACTCCACAAAACTGTTAAGTGCGGTATCTGGCGGGCGGAGGGCTTCAGAGTTATGTTAAAGCTCTAGCTTAAAGTAAATAAACTATTTAGTGTTACTTTAAAGCAGCACCCACACACCACCGTACTGTATTTCTGGCTACCACAGAACCAAGTACCTGTTGCTTTAACTTGACTTTTATTTATCCTTTGAATCAAATTAGACTTTTAGATGACCAAACTCTAAATGAGAGGTTTATTTAACTTTTATCCCGTTTCCAGTTTTAATGCGGAGCTCAACGTGTGCTGGTTGTAATCAGCACATACGAGCGATGAGACAATAATAAGATGTAATTTGAACATCAAAACTGTTTATTTGGAATACATGATGGTAACTTTTTGCCCTTAAATATAGTATTTTGTAAAAGTCTTGACTCATTCCCTCATTTCTTCATATTTTGCCTCCAAGCTGCCAGATTTTCTTGTGGCTTTGGCTGCTTTTCTGAATCTTTTTCAGCACTTCTAGGTGACTTTTGAGTAATTTAGGCACAATTCTTTAAATATCTTAGCAAGTAAATGTAACTGTTGTTGTTTTGTTATCAACAGCTTATGCGTGTGCTTATTCATTTTATTATGGTTAATTAATTTACTCCAAAATAATACATTTTGACAAATAAAATTGCATTTTAGCCTAAAAAATGTGATTTTCTACATAATCATAGGTGAAAAACACATCCTACTATTAGCCATTGACAGATATTTTCGTGTTTTCAGATGCCGTTCATCTGTTTTTAGGTCTTACATTTCATCCCTTATCCTCCAATTATCAACCATCCTAATTTTTCAAGCACATCAGGTAAAAATACAGCCGAAGACCGAAGAAAAATCTTCATTAAACCTCTTCAAAGGAGGAAATTCTGGCTGCTTGGATGAAAAGATATAAAGAAAATCGGAACGTTTTCGAAAGTTGCACTGTGCTGAAGTTTAACACATAATATGGAGCATTATTTTTATGTAAAAGCACTAAAACATTCAGAAAGATGAAGAACTTTTTGACTAAAAAGGTTTTCTGATTTACCTTCAACTAAAGCTCTAAACAAAGAGCCCATCTGGAGTGGAGCTGCGTTCAGAATCCCAAAACCCAAACCAGCTCTCTGTTAATTAAAGGGTTTGTTTCAGAAGACGTGTGGCACAAACCATCCCCTTATTCATTTTCTCCCTGACTGGATGCTGACCCGACCTCTCCTCTGCACCGTCTACACTTGGTTACTTTGGATCTGTGACAATTAAACCAGCAGATTCTGATTCATCTTGTGATCGTGTTCAAAATTTGCTCCATCACTAAATTTCTGACTGAATATGTTTACTGTGTCAACTACAACACTCAGGTCTAACGAAGCTGCAGCTCACCAAATGTCTTAGTGCAACACAGTGATGTCTTAATCTCTCAAAGAGCAGAATGGGAACTTTCCACAAAACCTTTTTGTGAGAAAAAAAAACTTGTTTCTGTCAACGCTTCAATAGATCAGTGTACTTTTTCTCAAATACATGTGGCCGAAAAATCTGTTTTGTTTTATTCCTTGTGCCTTGATAATGAAAAACAATAATAGTGTGCTTTAATAATAAAAATGTGCCCTAATAATAATGATGTGCCTTATTCATAAACCGCTCTCAAATCCAGACCAAGGCAAGAATCTGGATTGTTGCAGGATTAGCAATGAAAGTATGATGACTGTGCCATTATAAATGCTTTGCTTCTCTTTTCTGTAAATGAGAAAAAGTAGAAAAAGATGCAATAAAGTTTACATTTTCTTAATTTAACCGCTTACGTTCACGCTCATTTTCATTTACCCTGCAGGGCCGAGTGCGCAGGTCATTTTATGCCGACTTGTTTCCACAGCATTTAGGGAAAAATGTAAAATACTCAGTTTGTTGTAATTAAATGTCCAAATTTGTTTAAATGTATTATTCGCGATAATTTATTTGCTATCAGAACCTATGGTAATAATGTTAAACATTGCATTTATTCATCATTTGTTTGAGAAAATGTTCTATTTTCTAGAAGATTCAATTGCAGTTAACAGAATTAAGGTTATTTAAAGACTCAATGCTGCTCTGTAACAGGGACTAACCCCACTTATCTTCGCTCTGTACTTTACAAAAGTCAAGTCAATGAGTCCTTTGTGATATTTTGTCATCCAGTGTGGAAACAGAAGTCTAGACACCAATAATCTCCTTCTTCTCATCCCATCATCAGAAAACATCCACTAGTTTGTGGCAGACTGATTTCATTCTGTTTAAGTTATTAATGTTGGATGTGTAATGAGTCAATGGGGGGTAAATTGGATTAAATAAATTGCTTAAGAGCTATTGATTTTTATTGTCATTACTTGTGACCCATAGCTGTGAAAACCTATTAATTATAGAATATCACCTGCTTGGTCTTTAAGATGATTAGGCAGAAGATTCTAAGACGTTTTGTTTATTCAGGGACTGTCATCACTTCGTCCGAAATGTCAGGGGGGTTGAGACCCCGAGTACACAAGTCTGTAGACTAACTCCTAGTACGACCAGGTTGGTCCAGGATCGCTTCCAGGTAACACAGGTGGACTGGATGGAGCCAAGCGTCTCAAAACAACTCTGAAGGAGTGTCGCAAAATCAGCTTTGTTCTGCAGGAAAATTATCTTGTTGTCCTCAGCTTTGCATGTGCAAAAGCTTAAGGTTTTGACTATGTCAAAATCCTTCTGGTAGAAAGAGGCTTGCTCAGACGACCGTTCTGAGCTTCTCTCTCTGTGTCTGTCTGACGTAAAGTTTTGAGACTGAGAGTGAAGCTCTTTTTAAGGCCTGGTGTTATCTCAGAAGTTGCCAAGCATCTCAGAACATAGTCTCTGATTCTGAACTCTGAAATGTGGGACAAGGTTATTCATGTGTCATGTCTTTATCTTAGCCTTACTCTGTCTGCAAGTGTGATGACCTAATCCAGTAAACATACTTAGTGTCATTGAAACAGATACATGAAACATTTCATCATTTATAATTATACATGGCAATATTTAGTGATTATTAATTATAAGATCTTAGTTATAAGATCTTCTTTTCTTCAATGATTATTTTGAATTACAAAATGATTACTTTAGTTATGAAATCTTTTCTTCTGGGAATAAAAGTTTATCTAACAGAGTTTTGTGCAGAACCTTGGGGAAAAGAATACTGCTTGTTCATCTTTCGTTATCTGTTGAAGCTTCAGTTCAGCTGATGAAGTCATCTGATTAAAGAGCCTGCGTGCAGACATTCCATCTCCTGTCAGGGTAAAATACAGCAGAACGTGTGTGGCCAGGGTTCTTTGCTCTGGCCGTGCATATGAACTGTGGGATCTCAAAATCAGTCCCTTTGGTGACGTTACAGATGAGACATTCTCCTTCCGCCCTGCCATCTTTAGAGCAGCAACATGTAAGAATTTTACAGTTAAGTAAGCACAAAACAGTCTAATGATCATGTTGGAAGGAAGGTTACATTGAAACATCAGCTAGCTGGAGGTGTTTTTCTCCTTTGAACAAAGCAAAAAATTACTGTTTACAGACGAATTTGTGAGGTTGCCAAGTCTGAGCCGAGCTAAAGCTGCAGTGCAGGCATTTGTAATTTGACACCGGCAGGCAAAAACTTCAGTTTAAAGAATCAAACAGGAGCGATTCAGAAGTTATTTCTTATACCACTAAAAAGCCACAGCATATTTTTGTTTTACTCCCAGTATCGAGTGAAGCAGGCTAGGAGCTAGCATTTTGCTAAAAATGCTAACGATGAATTAGAAGCAAATTGTTGAGCCTAAAAATCTCTCAAGCTACTTTTTGTTAAATGGCCAACAACTTGGTATTACAGTGAAATATGTGTGTGAATAACCAATCGTGGCATTTTACTTCTTTTAATGAGTTGTTCAGAATGTAACAGCAAGATGGCACACAACCATGTCCTCTAATTTTGGAGACGTATTACCGTAATAAGTGTAGTAAGCTCAATGGCATAGTGGTGGAGTGTCTGCCTTGAGACTGGGAGATCAGGGTTCAATTCCTGGTCGGGTCATACCAAAGACTTTGAAAAAAATGGGACCCAATCCTCCCTAGTTGACACTCAGCATTAAGGGTTGGACTGGCAGGTTAAACCACCAAATGGTTCCCGAGCGCTGCTGTGTCTGCAGCTCACCGCTCCCCCAGGGGATGGATCAAAGGTGGAGAACAAATTTTGCACACACATCAGTGTGTGTGACAATTAATGGGACTTTAACTTAGAATCTAACTTTAAGTGCTTTCTAAAGGAAAACACTCAAGAGTACAATCATTAGATATGCCAATGTCGTTATCTACTTATCAACTTACTGTGCATGACTTGTCTTTGTCATCTAAAATCTTCAGGCGCTGATTCGTAACTGGCAACAGCCATGAAACTCACGGAACGGTAGTAAGAAACATTTTGCTTGGAAAATTGGCTGCAGTAGCCATATTCGATCACAGGATGCCATCCTTACTTTATTCTTACATGTTGCACCTTTGCCTCTTCACCTTTGCCGCTCCAGCCGCATGGCCAGGTTCCACCTAGGGACACCGGCCCCTTTAGTGCTGGTGGACAGGTGCAGCTGATTGCAGACACGCAGAGTCTTTCCACGCCGGCCATCGAGCTTGCCCTCTCCGTTTACACACTTGCCTCAACTATAAGATTCATGTGCAGTTCTCAGCCAGATAAAGTTTACGAGACAAAGTTGCAGTGTGGGAGCGCTTTAAAGATGCAAAGGTTACAAATTTATAGGGAAAAATGTTGATAGACCTTTATCTGGTGGGTTCTTACTTTCATAATTCATTATTACTTGTTGTGAAGTCCACTTTAATGCCAATTCACGACAGAAGCGTTGCCGGTAAAGACGCTCACCCTTTAGACAAAAGGAGCACCGCTACAATTCTCCAGATTCGACCTGCAAACTTCCACCCCAGTTAGTCTAGAGCGTGACGGAGCATTATGTACAGTGTCTTGCAGAGCAGGGAAAACAAACTGTCCAGCCAAAACCCAAATCCGCATTGGCACACACAAACTGCAGTAGCAATGTTGTCATGTGCATTTAATGACTACCAGCAATCAGCACCCAAACAAAAGTGGTTTGTGCAGAAAACAGGCAGCTTTAGCTCCTGTAGAGTAAGAAGCACATGAATTAAACCGATGACAAGCAGAGGCTGCAGATCTCTCCCAAGTCTACTTTTAGAAAGTGCAGGTCAAGGTTTTAGGTTTCAATGTCTGCTCATGATCAAATGGGTTTTCCAGTTTCCAAACAAGATGTAGAACTGAATATTAATGTGTGTCGACAACCCAGCTATCACAGCTTGTGGACTGGTCTTTGTTTTCCAGATTTCTTGAATTAGAAATTAAAATCAAAGGTGGGTTTTTGGTTAAATGTGATTCAAATGGTCCAAAATCAACTGAATCTATGGCTACTTGGGTAATTCAGAGACTATTTTAAATTGATCTGGTTTTTTGGTCATGTGACTAAATTGTGCCTTTTCTGAAGGTTATCCTGGTATCAGAAGCTGAAGATGGGGCGACATCAGGGGGAGATGAAATAATGTGCAAGGAATAAACAGGTCAATTTGGAAATCTGTCCTCATCCACAGGCTTTTAAATGTCTCCCTTTAATTTAATCACTGAACACGTTCTGATTAGTTAAAGGGAAAGGACATATTAATACCCTCGGGGTTGAAACCAGCTCCATGGTGTTGTCCACATGAGCCCAGCCACCTGTCCACATGGCAGGGCAATGCCTTTAATTAAATTAACACTGAGCCCAGGAAGGAAAGATCACATTTTCACACAAAGCCGGCTTCGTAGGGCTTTACTAGACAGGAATAAGAAACGCTGACCAGCAGAGCTGTTTGTTTATGAGACATTTATCCAAAAGCAATAAACATCACACCATCAATAAAGGGCAACACGAGTGATACAGCTGGCCGACATTCACTTTATTGTTAAAACTTTGTTTGGTATATCAGCTGCGTGTCTTTTTACACAACTTTAAATTAAAAGGCAAAAATGTACACCTTCATCTCCAAAAACATGCAGCAGCATAAACATGAGGTCTACTGACAAAAAATCCCAACAACTGCCACTTACTGGCAACGTCTGACAGAGCAGATGTCCGAAGGAAACCAAAAACGTGTCATTTCTAACTCCATTAGAAAAGCCTCAACTTAGTGCTCAACTGGGTAAGTATGCATGTGAATTAGAAGCTGGAAACTCTGATCAACAAACATGAACTGATAAAAATTGGTTCCTATTTAGGACAAACTCATCTTGAAATGCAGTTCGAATTTCTTCACGAGAAACTATTTCCTACAAAAGAAAAAAGACCCAAAAGCTGCTAAATGATCTGCAGCAGCACCACCCAGAAACCATCACGGTCCTCATGGAGCTTTCTGTACAAATGTGGAGAAACACACTTTTATATCCACGCGGTATCAGATTTTAATCCTATTTAAACTGAATTCTGTCCTCGCTTTTATAGCAAACCTTGTGCTATAAACTTCCTCCAACTCCTACGTCCAGAGTGAACACTACTGTTGCCAAACCTGAGCATGACGACACGCTCTCACGTCATCTGCCTTAATGGAACCAGAACCATAGCAGGTCAAATTTCAACACAGATTCAGAAAATCAAAGGAGATTATAGACGGTGGCACCAGCTTCCTGTTGTGTGTGTTTAGTCACACACGAACACTTCCTGTTGTGTGTGTTTCGTCACACACGAACACTTCCTGTTGTGTGTGTTTCGTCACACAAGGACACTTCCTGTTGTGTGTGTTTAGTCACACGTTCCAGATCAAAGTGTCTTTTTTTTTTACACACACACACACACACACACACACACACACACACACACACACACACACACACACACACACACACACACACACACACACACACACACACACACACACACACACACACACACACACACACACATCATTTTTTGTAATTACAGATGCATACCGTCACTCCTAACATGTTTCCAACTGCAAAAGCTCCCATTCCAGCAGTTATGTGACATTCGTGAACATGCAACCTAAAAATTTACATCGAGTACACCGTTTTAGCCAAGAGTTGTTAGGAAAATACACTGGATAAAGATGGAAACTAAAAAGTATTGCAACTTAAAACTGTGGAAGAGTCCAGACTACGAGTTTCTCCTCCCTTTTCAAACCTCTCTGTCTCTCTTTTTTCACATCAGTGGGTCACCAAGGCACCAGAAAGTACAGTTTTGCAAATAAATACTTTGATCTGTGCACCGCCTGTGCTCGAGGCTCACCTAGCCTAAACATACAGTACACACAACCGCGTCACAAACTTTTTGACACCGACGTCTTTAAAAAAATTCAAAAAACAACTCATTTATATAACATGAATCAACTTCAAAATAACCCCAGATCCATTAAGTGATTCTGTACAAGTTTCAAGAAGAATATATGCTTTTCTAAAACAGTGATTTTGTCTTCCTTTCCTTAAAACACACATCACTTTTTCTCTTTGTTATTGAGCTGGAAGAGACTCAGGAGGTCGACCATGGCCTGTCGGATGTGGGAACCAAAACGATGCGAGTCCTAGAAAAAAGGAAAATAGAACTTCAGCTGTTAACGTTATTTTCTCTCCAAGTGTTTTTCTCCTCAGAAGAAGCTACAATGACGTTCCGCTGAGCTGTGGTAGCCTCGTGGTGGGGGCCATCGGGTGGCACGCTGCTGCTAACCACTTAAACATTCTCCCCCTCCTGATAACAATTTACTTTCTCTGACATTGAATGTGCTACTACTAGTTTACCTGTTGAATTAACTATAGATACAATAAAGTTTACCTCTTATTAAATAGAATAGTGTGTGTGTGTGTGTGTGTGTGTATGTGTGTGCGCGCATGCGCATGTGTGTGTGTCTGCTCTGTCTTCTCCATCCCCAGTGAGTCATGGCGGATGGCTGCTTAAACTGAACCAGGATCCTCTGGAGGTTTCTTCCTGTTAAAAGAGAGTTTTCCTCTCCACTGTTGCTGCATGCTTACATAAGCCTGATTTATACTTCTCTGTCTGCGTCGGTGCGGAGACACGTAACACCATTATGCTTTTGGTGCAAGGCTGTTCGATGGGCTCACAGAGGGTGACGGAGACATGTCCAAAGTTTTAAACATTCGTTGAAAGCGGCGGAGAGTGCAAGCTTGTTATTGGTCAGAACGCCGCTTCCTGCAAATTCATCACCAGCACTGCCAATGCCCCGTTAAAAAGTAAAAAGATATTTAGCGGCAGACCCCAAACAGACTGAAGAATGCATCGCAGAAAAAGTCTGAAAATATGAACATTTATTCCCCCGTGACTGAGGGAGTACAAAATACGGAGCAAACGTGGACGGAAACGCATGAAGAGGTGAAGGAGAACAAAAAACTAATTCATCAGTGTTATAAAGTCTCTGAAATATGTAAACACATTAGTAAATACACTATAGTGGACCGGATACATGACTGTTATGGTGGCAGGATACCACAGAACAGCGCTACGCCCTCTGTTGTCCTGGTGGGGAATTGTTTTGCAACTCTCCACTGCCCGTGCAGAAGTTCGCACGTGAAAACCTTTCCAACACTCCGTGTGCGTCTCTCGGTTGTGGAGATCAAGGAGAAGTATAAATCAGGCTTTATTATGAGGATTGCTGTAAAGACACCAACTCTAGTCAGTGACTCGATGCAATCTGATGGGTTCCTTACAGAGGAAACTTTTTACTGACTGGCTTAGTGAACTGTTGGAATATTTACTGAGTGAAGTGCCTTGAGACGACTTGTCGTGATTTGGCGCTATATAAATAAACTAAATTCGGTTGAAAAGAGAAGAAAATTTGTTCAGAGACCCCGTGAAGAGGTAGAAACTGTCTGAAAGAGAAGCCCTACTTACAGTTTCAGGACTTGAGAATTTACTGGAAATATGAAAGTTGATGAGGGAATCGCCAAGGATGATGTAGGAGACGCCATAACCATCGTCGGCCACCTTGTGGGTAAAGAAACAAGTTTGATTCAAAAACATAAAAAAACAGAATTTAAAATAAAATACACCCCAAATGCATCAAAGATTTAAATTAATTAAGATCTAATAACTTACTGGACCAAATCCACCTCCGGAGGACACCAGCTCTGGGTGTCGGACCAGATCAAACAGCTCAACCTGCTGCAGAGGGGTCTGGCTGGTGGACAGCCTCCATGGCTCAGATAGGACCTGAAGAGGAACAACAATCATTAAAAGCTCCCACTAATGATGAATTACAAGAGAAACTGATCCGTTTCTGAGGATATTTCCAACAATAAAAGCTTATAACCCAAATTCAAACCTCCTTTAGGAATGCCGAGTCCTCTCCCAGGTATTTAGAGACAACATAAAGGCAGAAAAGGTGACGATCGATGCCTTCTCCTGTCATGGCCAGGCGGTACATGTTTTGGTGTTTCTCTGCTGCCACTTTGAGCAACCTGAGGCGCTCCTCTCTCTGCAAAAAAAAGAGAGGGAAATTAGTAAGTTTTCCTACCAGAGCAACATTGAGTCAGTAGCTGCAAAGTCGGGGGCTGAGGAGAAACGCTGAAACTCACCGTCTCATCTCTGACCATGGCACGAACAAAATCACAAGTCTCCATGGTGCAAGAGCGCACGGTTTCTGTCCGGCCCTCGCGGAACAAACGAGTCATGGAGGCTTCGTAGGTCAGACAGAACTTGCCTTTGTCCTGTTGGGCAAAAGAGCTTTAAGCCAAAGCCTGTGGAGAATTTCATTTATCTTTTTAAACCATATAATTATTCTAATAATGAAAGTAGCATAAAGACCACACTTAATAGAAAATTTTTCAGTTTGTTTAAAATTGATGTTTAAATTCGTGCTTTGAACCTGAATGATAGACAAAAGATGATCTCCAATACAGCTTTCTTATTTTATATTTACCAGCAAAGTGGTTATTTTATTAAGTATTATTTTATCTGCCATCATTTTACTATCATAATTATATATTTAATTCATCTTAACATATTTTTTATTTTGTTTGGTGGCGTGTATTTTTGAATGCCTGGTTGAGGCTGCCCTCTGGTGGTGGT
Organism: Nothobranchius furzeri; assembly: GCF_043380555.1. Taxonomy (NCBI): domain Eukaryota; kingdom Metazoa; phylum Chordata; class Actinopteri; order Cyprinodontiformes; family Nothobranchiidae; genus Nothobranchius; species Nothobranchius furzeri. The sequence continues at coordinate 76,958,579 of NC_091744.1, read as the reverse complement.
AATAAGAAGTGCAACATAATGTCATTTGTTAAAGTTCTTCATAAAAGACAAAAAAAAAAAAAAAACACACATCTGCAGCTCAAATCTTAAGAAATTTCCAAACTAAAATAGCTAAACATTACCAGATGCTCTTACCCTGTAATGGGCCAGCTGCAGGGCGATCTGGATGAAGGCATCTGGACTGGTGCGGCAACTCTTTATCAGCCCTTTTCCAAACTCATTGAAAGGAATAATGTGACAGTCCACATCATCAGCCAGAGCCCTGGCTACTGTCAGCGAGCTCTCAATGACTTCCTGGCACTAAAGGATGTAACAGAACTGTATTTTTTACTCTGTAAATTACGAAATAACACACGTACAATGGATTACAATATGAAATGTTATTTTAGGTCTTAAAAAAGTTACTTTAATGCCTTACTTCAGCAGAGATGTCCCACTGCAGCCTCTGAGGACCAGGCAGGTTGGGATGTTGCTTCCCATGGCAGTGACCTTCTTCGGTGTATCCCAGTTTAGGATCCATGGAAAGCACGTGCTGAGGTACAGAAACATTCCAAACGACTGGCATGAGGAGTCTTTCTCATCTACTTTGAGCTCAGGCAGCCTGTATTCTTAGGTTGGGCGATACGTAAAACATTTTCAAGAAGATAATTCGTTGGTGGAACTAATGACAACGGGCGATATTTTCTCAGAGATGAAGTTTAGATGTTCCGTGGGCCTAATGCACACTGCACACAGCAATCCCCCAATCACTATAAGGGGTCCTTATTTGAGAGATTGTCTTTTTCCAAATTTCATCGACTGATACTTCGATCAACATACAGCACTGAAATTGGCTGGAGCTATACCCATGAGAATATAGCGCAACACTTTGATCTGGGGGGGGTAACCCTTCACCAGTCAATGAATTGGACCTCTTGTGGATTGACAATTTTTTTCAAGATGGCTGTTTTCGGTCATTGATACAAGGCTCCAAGTGGTGAGTTATAGGGATGTCCCGTTCCGATATTGGTATCGGCCCAAAAAAACTGTATCGGATTATGGCGAACTGCATAAAAAATAAAAAATCTCCGATAGAAGCAATCCGTTCAGCTTTAATCTCCATTCAGCAATTCTACCCAGCAGCCTCCAGATCCAGCATGCAAAGTCCACGTGATCAGAACAGCGTGTGCTAGCAAAGTAGCAAGGAACAATGTCGGCCATGTGACTGTGTTTTTCGTTAAAGTCCGAAAAAGACAGTTTGGCTCAGTGCAGCACTTGTCATGCACAAGTTTCCCGTGGTGGAACAGAACCGGGGAAGTTGAATACGTCCAACCGCATCGTGCGTTAGAAGCAGGATCACAAAACACTGCATGAGGAGTTTTGAGGTGTGTGAAATTGAAACTTTAGACAATATCCTGTTTTTTTTTCCTTATGTCCCTAACATCAGCTGTTCACATTTATGCAACCAAAGGTTAATAAAAATGAAGTTGAGTAAAATCACTTGATCAAGCCTTTTATACATTCCACACTATGAAACAGGTAAAAGTATGTATGATTTGTGCTGATATGGGTCAGTACTGAGGGCTGCGGTATCGGTATTGTATCGGAAGTGAAAAAGTTGTATCGGGACTTCCCTAGTGAGCTATTTAGTATTTCTGAGTGGATGGACAGAAGGGTTTTCTGTGTCTACCTTTATGGTTGCATCTTTGATATACATCACTGGAATCACATGAATGTTAGCTTTTTAGTGATGTTTATGCACATAGAGTGTTGCAAAACCAAAAAATATGTTGATGTGACCCAGAAGTATATCATGTCCCACTGAAATGACCAATTTATTGACGTAAACAAATTATTTTTCTTAACAAAACGATCAGCCTAACCGTTGATGGTCGATAAATTTGTCCTATGGCCCAACCGTTCTGTTATCGTTAACCGAAAACACAGGTGTACCTCCCAGAGGTGGCCAACGATAGGAGCATCGGCCCAGGAGTGCTCTGCGTTCAGTCCCATGGTGCCGTTCTTGTAGATGATTATATTAAAGGACTTGTCGAACCACCTGGAAAACAGAACTCAATCTGACTTTGTGTAACAAATGGATGGAAAATTCAGTGACTTGAGCGAATCGAGTTTTTTCCAACCCTACCGATCATAGCACTTCCCATGGAGCAGCGACTTAGCGTAGCTGTCCAGGGACTTGACTTTGTTGTCGGCGTCGTAGCGCTGCTCGGTGTCGTCGAGAGTTACAAAGAAGGCGGCCTTCTCTATGGCGTCCAGACACAGCTTGTTCTTTCCGCGGCTGAAATGCGCATCGCGGGCCTTCGCCCAAGGGGTCCTATGGAGGGTCACCAAGAACAAATAAATAAATAAATAAAAACAGATTCAGCACAGACTTTGTGGTTTGTCCTGGTGAGTTATGTTTCAGGTGGCTCCGCCTACCTTTCTCCTGCAGTAAGTGCTGCGAGTTTCTCCTCTCCTGGCGACGGCTCTGACTTATCAGCCAAGATCCTCTCCATCTGCTGCTCGATCTCCCGGGGCAACAGCAGCCGCCCATCGTAAAACATCCACACCTTGAAGAAGCGGCCCTTATGGTACACGGCGATGTGTTTGCTCTCGTTCATGTGCTGAATTGTGTCTGATTGAGAAGAACCAATGGCAAGTAGATACAAATACAATTGGGAGACAGTTGGTGACAAGAAGAACGTTTTATCTTTTGGGGTGTTTTGGAGCAAAGTCATTTAACATTTGTCAGACTTAATTTAGAATAAAAATTTTAAAGTGCACTAAATTTAGTTTTACGTAATGTTTACCAAAATGTGTCGAAAAATAATAGATGTAACATTATTTCTTGTCAGAGAAGGGTGTTAGTAGGGGTGGGCGATATAGTCTAAAATCTATATCGCAATATAATTAGAAAAATGTGTGGTAACGGTATACATTGCGATATATGACTTTCTTTGGTATGTATGTCAAAAACGACTGTTTCTAAACATACTCACATACCAGATACCACAAGTCTGTCGTAGTTGCATAGTGTGTTACTCCTTGGGAGTTCTTGCTTTACTTGCTCGCGGACTTTCTCGTAGAGTTTTGGCATCTCTATTTGGCTGAAGTGTTAGTGGCTCGGTACCTCGTAACGTGGATCGAGTGTCTTATTCATGTCCCAAAAGCCGCTTTTCTCCACTGTAAGAAACGGCACCATGTCCTTACACAGGTACGTGGTAATGGCATTTGTAATATCAATCCACCGTTGATTATTTCTCTCATACTGAGTGCCTTTAGCAAATGCTTGTAAAATATCCGTCTGCTGGTGTGTAAGACCACCTTTTTTCTTACCGCTCAACTGACTGGGCGTTGAGGACGCAGTTTTTGGCTTTCTTCTTATTCCACAACGTGCTTCGTTTTGAGGTGGTAAAACAAACTAGATGTTTTCCCTCTATTCGCCAATACTTTCTTCCGGCATACTTTGCAGATAATATGGTTCTGCTCCACATCCGACTCCTTAAAGCCAAACAAAGTCCAAATGACCGATGTTGCACCGGTCTCCTTTACGAGAACCTCCTCCACCACAGGCTCCATGCTTTCAGCCTCAACAGACTGCTACCGCGATAGGCCGATATAGTCAAAATCTCTACCGTTGGCCAAATTAATTTCTACTGTATACTGTTTATACCGCCCACCCCTAGGTGTTAGTGACTAGTTCTCACAACTAAAAATAATGTGGCATCCACATTTATCATGTTTTTTTATGATGTGTGAAATTTCCAGGTGATGAAGCTTGTACTGGTAAGGATGACCCAGATCCAGAGGTAAAAAAAAAAAAAAAAAGGAGCTTGAAATGGGACGTGCAGGAAGTGAGGTGAAGAGGGAAAGTCACTTTGGGAACAGAGGGTGAGGTAGACGAAAACACAATGAACTAAAGACGATGTTTGTTTGAGCGGCACCCATTAGAACAAAATAGAAACCAATCCAAGAATCGTTCTGGTGATGTTCAAACAAGCATCGACATTACAAAACACGAGAAAGACAGATGACCCCTAAACCCAGAAGGAACCCATCAGAATAATAAGCTCACATCCACTGAATACTCTGCCTACCACGTTTTTCTGCAGGAACAAAAGGGACCAGAATCAGTTGCATTTATAACCGAACATTTTGCTCTATAAAGCAACTTGAATGATATCTTACAGCATGTGAACTTCTTAACTAACTTGAACTAAAATAAATAAAACTTTGCATCAAATCTTAAGGTGCCAACATGGATTCATCCATTTTTAAACCCTCAGATTAAATTCTGGGTGAGGATCTTGAGTCGGTAAGCTGGTTTTAGTTGGACGTTGATAAGAGAGCCTGCAGATGTCAGCTACCTACTTTTGTGCTTTAATTCCTTTAAAGACCTGACTATTTCCTGCCACTGATTGCTGGATTCTGTGGATTTTGTTGGAACTTTTATGATTCTTTGATTTCTTGGACTTTCAGGCCCTGTCCACACGTAGCCGGGGATCTGTCAAAACGTAGATATTTTTCTACGTTTTGGCCTGTCATCCACACGAAAACGGAGTTTTTTAAAAACTGCGGCCAAAGTGAAGATCTGCGTTTTCTCCGTTTTGGGTGTCTGCGTGTGGACAGACAAAACTGGACTTTTAAGGTCCGCAACGTCACTTTCCGCGACAAAAAATGCTGACATCACGTGTGCGACCTGTGTTTACACTAGCCGGCAGCATGGATGCCCTCAGAGCTGCGCTCGTTTTATCAATTGTCCAAGTGCTTTTTGCTTGTTTGTTTTTGCAAGCGGAATTACTGCTCCTTGCGCAAGACCACAGACGAAGGACGAGGTTAAGAACGGGGGAAGTACTGCCGCCTACAGGTCTGGCATGTCCTTAACAACGTATTTATCCGGGTACGTGTGGACAGAGTTTTTTTTAAAACGAGGTGGTGTGAATGCAAGTTTTTGGAGGGGCGGATATTCGTTTTAAAAAAACCCGGCTACGTGTGGACTAGGCCTTAGTTGGACTAAAAATCTCTCTGATCTGACAGAGGTGGTTTAGCTACAGTATACGCTCACTGAAGCTTTAGAAAGTCGGCCCTCCTTCTCCTCATGCCCCACTATGACAGGTCTGTGCGTTTTTAAGCAAATGAAAGGACTTAGAACCTTAAAGAAGATGTACAACAACTCTCTGCTGAACTGCAAAAGAAGGAAATGTTTCTGGATAGTTTTAGAAAATGTCCCCCTTCTCTGGCCAGCATCATTGTCAGTCAATTTGAAAATGACACATCCATGCAGAACGCTCTGCTTTGGATCCTGCACCACGACTACTGGCTTCCAGCTCTGCTCCTGACCCGGTTTCCTCTTGGCCAAAGGTTGTGGTACGTGGCCATAGAAGAGCCCCTCTTGTTGATCCTCCCCCCCCACCTGACTTCAGTCTCAAACCGCTTCTCTCCACTTGCTGAGGAACAAGCTGATCTCTCCAAGCTCCTTCCTTCCACTCAACCACCTGATGCCATCCAGCAGGACTCTGTGGTCCAAGAAGCAACCTCCCCAGTCTCTTCCCTCCTGCACCCCAACCTCCCCTGCCTGACTCAAAACGCTAAAGGACGCTGTGCATCGACACTCCACTGGACCACCTGCCCTTGCACAGGAGGCAAGCCCCTCTACTGCAAACCCTCCAGCTCCCTGGCTCGACGGGAACCCAAACGCAGATTCCTCTACACCTCATCCCCCGTTTTCAGCTACCACTTTGCTGTTAGGTGACTCAATAATCAGGAATGTTAGCTTTTTCCAACATCGTGAGGAGATGTGTCCATCACGGTCCCCACTATTCTGGATGCACTTCCTGTCCTTATGCTCCAACCTGAGCCCTCAGGTCCACAAACCAGAATCTTCTAGAAGTTCCAAAGACCTGATATAAAAGTCGAGGTGGTCACTCTTTCTAGGCTGTTTTGGGAGGAACTTCCTTTATCCTTACGTAGGATCGACAATCTAGGCACCTTGGAAAAGCCGCTAAAGAGCCTTTTATTTAAAGCCTCCTTTACTTCGCTTGTGTCTTCTCTGTTTTTATCTGTACAATTACTTTTTATTTGTTGTTTTATGATATTTTTGTACTTAGATTTATGATTATTTTATTATTTGACTCTTATATTTAAAACTGCTTCCAAATCTTTACCGTTTTCATCCTTATTTTCTTTTTTGTTGTTTTGTTTTGTCATTTTACGACTTTATAATTTGTTTAATTGATCTTTGTGGAGCACTTTGTGATGGTTTTATTCTGCGGTAAGTGCTACATAAATAAACTTTACTCGCCTTTTCGATGCATTTCTCAACACTACTAGTGCATAAACTACGATAACGGCTCTTATCTTGTTCCACACACTCATTTGAAACATTTAGAGGAGTTATCTGCACCATTAAGCAAGAACAAAGGTCATCCTTCAGGCATAATTGAATGCTGAAATACATTTTTAAAATTTCCTTTATATGAATATATGTTAAAGAATACAACCGGTAACTCGATGGGCTGCGATTGTTGAAGATTGGGAGCGAGAATTTCCAAAATGCGTTTATCCGAGTACATATTTTCTCTCAAGTTACTCAAGTCACCAGTTTAGTGGCCAAACTGTGAATCAAAAGAGAGTAAATCAGTAAAAAACCAGCGAAGAATTAAATTTTTTGCGCGAAAAAATAAAGGCACCAACTCGTCACAGCCCAGTGAGATACACGCTAAACCACTTTTACTTTTGTTCTCTGAAATGCAGGAACTAGTTTCCAGTCTCATGCAAATTAGTATTTGAATGTGCATTTATATTCACACATGCATTTATAATTTCAGAAGGTCTAGTCCAAACACAGACACGCATGTCTTAGGGAGAAGTACAGTAGGAGTAGTGTGGAGGAGGCGGCACCGCTAAGGACTCTACCTGTCTCTACACCTGGGACACGAGTTGTGTTGAACATACGCTCGTATTGGGATGAGCACATGGGAATAGTGTGTAGGAGCATGAGCTGAAAAGCAAAAGGGGAGAGTCAAACACTGAGACGACAAAGCAATTCTCTAAAAATCCCCAGAGAGAAGCAGCAGACACACAACTATATGGTGCAGAGCATGAATGAAGCAAAGGAGGAATCATGAGAATTGGTTCAACAAGCAGTCTTAAGGGAGGGGGTGGGGCCTCAGGGGAAAGAGGGTCCAGAAACCAGTAGGCTGCCAACTCAATCCCACCAACAACACCCCCGATCAGACAACAAAACCGGGTTTATGATGTAGACTTCAGGATATTTCAACTCGTTTTAACAGCCAATTTGATTATTTTAGGGCTGTGTTGGCGAGAGTGAGCACAGGAGTCGTAGTTTCTAAGAGGCTGTTGCTGCGGCAACAACCAGGATGGCATGGAAGCGGGGCTTGAGGGCACAGCTGAGTGTGCCCTCCTCTTACCTGTCTCCACACCGGGGATGCGGGAGGTGTTAAACATTCGCTCCCATTGAGCAGAACACAGAGGAACCTTGTTCGCCAGCAAGTATATCTAACGCAGCGTCCGTCACAACAAAAGGACAAAACAGTGAAACAGAGACAATCCAGGGTGAGCGAGTAAAACAGAGCGAGCTCGTGCACTGGAGTTCTCAACAGATGCACACAGGTGGTTTCAACAAGAGTTTCAGTAAGTGTTCAAACAACGGGTTTTACCGCACAAATACAAGAAACAGCTTGGCATTTTAGCTTCATGCAGGCAGGCAGAAGACATCGAGAGGAGGTGACATCAAAATCACAAGGATTTGTGTTAATAATTCTACGTTTAGGAAACTTTATTTCTGTTAGACAAAGCAACAGGCTGAGTGCACAGCTGATCTACTGTAAGCCAGAGGGAGCTGATGTCGGTGAAACTGCAGATTTCAAACTTACTTCAAAGCGCACGAGAAGAAACGGAAAAACACTGAGACAAAATCTATCATTCAGTCAATTCCACCTGAGAATGTTAAACATTTACACGCCACTGATGTGATTACAGCTGTTCTCTTTCTGCGTGAAGATAAAATAACGATGAAACGGGAGAGCTGTAAACTCACTGGTTTGATCTGAGCTCGGTCCAGTTTCCTCCTGTACAGCATGATGGAGTGAATGGCGTTGCCCGCCCGGGCGGCCTGGACGGACGTGGGGAACACGTACAAGAAGTCCTGTGGAGCAAACGAGCAGAAATAACTCATTATCAGTCAGATCACATATTAACCATGTCCCTCTGGGGCAGTGCTTCTCATTTATCTGTGCTGCCCCGTCTAGGGTGAATAGAGCTTTTTACGCCAAAACGTATTCAAGGTTTTGAAGAGACACCTCATGAGGGCTGACTAGTATAGGCTTTCTGGCAACTACTTGCATATTTGAAATATTTTACCATCCACAAATAGGAAAATCTATTTTGAACACAACTCTGGGTTGTGTGTGCACTCTGAATCAAAGCACAATCACTCACTGGAGGAATGTTAGTCGGGTCATACTAATCTGCAGGTTTGGTGACTTTTAGACGGACTACCCCCCACCCACCCACCCACACACACACACACACACACACACACACACACAACAAACTGGTTGCATCTTATGCATATAAGTGTTTACTCCATCTGCTACATGCACAGACAGACTTACCATGGCGTAATAGTTGCTGTTGACCATGATGGGACCGCGTCCTCTCAGGTAAATATACTCCTCCCACCAGTCACTAACCTGCTCCAAACAAAAAGAAGAGAGGAATGTGGGACTTTATTAGGTTCATGGACCAGTGTCCTTCACCTACGAATAAGGAGGAAGAAGCTTCCTTCTAACTCACGTAGTTGGACGCCCACCAGGACTTGAGTTTAAGGTACCACTGCAGTCTGGGGCCCAGATTCTTCTCAAAGTCTTTAGACAAGGCGGTCATCCTTTCGAACTGCTCGTCATTCATGAGCGGGCGCACCGACTCCAGGTACTGCAAGTATGAACACAGAGAAAAAGAGAGAGAGAGAAAGATATATATATATATATATATATATATGCTGGTTATTCGTGCATTTCCAGGGTATCTGCAGGTTTAAGGGAGCCAAATTTAAGACTTTTTAAGACCTTTTTTAAGGCCACTTTGACCAAATTTAAGCTATTTAAGCAGGGCAGCAGTAGCTCAACAGGTTGAGCGGGTTGTCCAGTAATCGGAAGGTTGCAGGTTCGATCCCGGCTCCGGACAGAGAATTCTGCTGTTGAGTCCTTGGGCAAGACACTTAACCCACCTTGCCTGCTGGTGGTGGTCGGAGGGACCGGTGGCGCCTGTTCTCGGCAGCCTCGCCTCTGTCAGTGCATCCCAGGGCAGCGGTGGCTACATCATGGATGTGTGTGAATGGATGAATGATACACTGTAGTGTAAAGCGCTTTGGAGTCCTGACTCTGAGAGGCGCTATACAAGTGCGGGTCATTTATCATTTAAGCTATAATTTCCAGCTGTTGCCTGGAACCGGTGCTAACCATGCCACGATCGTGGGATTAGCCATCCAGTTACCATTAAACTTCCCCATGGCGCAAGCTCCCACTAGCTTAACCAGCTAATGTGCTCATCTAAAAATAGCCCCCTTTCACAGCCAACTGAATGTGTACGGTTCCGCTTACGCCAACAACGTACACAAAAAACGCTGAACACCAACTAGAAATTCACGAAAAGTTTATAGAAATAAAAGAATCTTGTTTATTGGGTCTTTTAAGACCTCTGGAAACTGTATTTAAGGATTATTTGTCATTTTTAAGGATTTTTAAGGCCTTAAATTTGGAAAAGCTAATTTAAGGCTTTTTAAGACTTTTTAAGGACCCGCGGATACCCTGATTTCTAGATTGTACCATCATTACAGAATAACCCCTAAAACAAGCAAATGAAAGCTAGAAAAACCAAACTCGAAGTACCCTTCTGCAGGTGTCCTTGACGGAGGGAACAGGTAATCGAGGCAGGGAGTTCTGGAAACTGTAGAGCATTGGCTTCCTCCCAGAAAAGAGCTTCACCAGAAACTGGACATAAAACAAAGATAAACAGAAAGAGAGACGGTCTGAATGGAGGGCTGGTTGTAATCTGTAATCTGCACGGATTGGTGCAATACGCAAACATGATGCAAAGCAGCTGACAAAGGAGCAAAGCAGAAAGAATGACACAGCATGTTTGAGCAGATCCAAAACAAGAGCACGAGAGTTTAAACGCTTACCTCAGCGCCAAAATTTAGAAATACACATTTATCACTGCAAAGAAGACTTTAGGCCAAATTCAATGAATGAAGCTACAAGCACAAATTACGAAAGATGGATGTCAGCTGTGCATTATAGAGTAAACGTTAACGATGCTTTCAGAAGGATGCACGTGTAGGACTTCCTCTCACCAGCCACACGCGGGTAGACAAGGTCAAGGAGCCATGGCGTGACTGCATCCAGCCGTGCCACGACAGCAGGCTCTTCAGGACGTTCCTCATAATCATTATGATGGTGACCCAGAGGCCCGTGCCCACCAGAACCCCTCCAACTATCCTCTGGCTGTCTGTGGACATGTATCGGCTGCAGGCAGAGAGAAAACTTAAATAAATCCCCATCATCTGCAATTAAAGTGAAAACAGAAATGAGGGGAACCTACGGCGTACGGATTACACTTAGAATTTTTTTAATATTCAGATTAACTTAAAATATCTGGATTTAATTACAAATATTTATCATATTAATTACAATCAGCAGCCTATAGTTTCCTAAAAGGACCGGGTGGTTTTAAAGGAAAAAAAAGAAATCCACGATGGCAACACCGAACAATTATCCTGAATTAGAAAAGACGGTCTACATTATTGCTGATAACCACTTTGTGCAGACAAAGAAAATAACATTAAATATGAAGTAGTCATTATAACTAAACTCACTCATTACCATCACAAACCTGATGGGGGAAATTCCCTTTGGTAGCAATAACAGCAGTGCAAGATTTATAAAAGCACAAAGTGTTCACTGCATGTCATTAAACACCAATAGCATTGTTAGCAAGCAATAAAAGGGGGCGTGGTGAATGGCAGGAACAAAGTGCAATGTACAAAATGATAATCATTCGCCACACTTTTCTAAACCATCCATCCATTTCCATCCGCTTATCCGGAGTCGGGTCGCGGGGGCAGTAGCCTAAGGCGAGAGGCCCAGACTTCCCTCTCCCCAGCCACTTGGGCCAGCTCCTCTGGGGGAATCCCAAGGCGTTCCCTGGCCAGATGAGAGACCTAGTCCCTCCACCGTGTCCTGGGTCTTGCTTTAGGTCTCATCCTGGTCGGACATGCCCGGAAAACCTCACCAGGGAGGCATCCTGGCCAGATGCCCGAGCCACCTCAACTGGCTCCTCTCGATGAGGAGGAGCAGCGGGTCCACTCCGAGCCCCTCCCGAATGACCGAGCTTCTCACCCTATCTCTAAGGGAGAGCCCAGCCACTCTTCATAAAAAACTCATTTCGGCCGCTTGCATCCGCGATCTCGTTCTTTCGGTCACTTCCCAAAGCTCATGACCATAGGCGAGGGTAGGAACGGAGATCGACCGGTAAATCGAGAGCTTTGCCTTCTGACTCAGCTCTCTCTTCACCACGACAGACCGGTACAACGCCCGCATCACTGCAGACGCAGCACCAATCCGCCTGTCGATCTCACGCTCCAGTTTTCCCTCACTGATGAACAAGACCCCGAGATACTTAAACTCCTCCACTTGGGGCAGGACCTCATCCCTGACTCAGAGAAGGCATTCTACCCTTTTCCAAATGAAGACCATGGTCTCAGATTTAGAGGAGCTGATCCTCATCCCAGCTGCTTCACAATCGGCTTGTGAACCGCTCCAGCGAAAGCTGAAGATAACATTCTGATGAAGCCAACAGGACCACATCATCTGCAAAAAGCAGAGACCTGATCCTCAGGCCACCAAAACGGATGCCCTCCACACCTTGGCTGCGCCTAGAAATCCTGTCCATAAAGGTTATAAACAGAATCGGCGACAAAGGGCAGCCTTGGTGGAGTCCAACTCTCACTGGGAACGAGCCCGACTTACTGCCGGCAATGCGGACCAAGCTCTGACACCGGTCATACAGGCACCTAACAGCCCATATCAGAGGGCCTGGTACCCCATACTCCCGGAGTACCCCCGACAGGGCCCCCCGAGGGACGTGGTCAAACGCCTTCTCCAAATCCACAAAATACATGTAGACTGGTTGGGCAAATTCCCACGCACCCTCCAGGATCCCCCTAAGGGTATAGAGCTGGTCCAGTGTTCCACGGCCAGGACAAAAACCACATTGCTCCTCCTGAATCTGAGGTTCAACAGTCCGACGGACCCTCCTCTCCAGAACCCCTGAATAGACCTTACCAGGAAGGCTCAGGAGTGTGATCCCCCTGTAGTTGGAACACACCCTGCGGTCCCTCTTAATCATCTTTTCAAGTGCTAAATATTAGCCAGCTTCCTATTCATCCAAAACCCGACTAGTTTTCTATTAAAGGTGTGGGAAACTCATCAAATCAATACATTTGCAGTGGTCTCTGGTAAAAAATTAATGCCTTGCAAGCCGTACTTGGGGCAAAAAAAAAAAAAAAAAAAAAAAAAAAACAGAAATGCTTGCAGCAGCAGGGACAAGTCTAGAGGAGAGCTTAACACGGCAGGTTCTGGGGTCTTATTTCCTGATATTTGGACATCTCGCCTTGAATTGGATAACAGCAACACAACTATACCACAAACTTCTCTGCAACATGGATGTTTTATCTACAAAAGCCTGGAGGAGCTTCTGCCATGTGGTTGAGTTGCTAATGCTAATGGTAAGCTTCTGCTAGCGGAGATGTTATCGGATGATTCTGGACAATAAAACAACAGCCTTCCCCATCACAAGTCAGGATGGATGAGTCCAAGCTGTCAGGCTTTTCTAACCCTAGAGTTTCATCATCTATTTTCTATCAGAAGCTAACGCAGGAGATGGGTGTAGGAGACTGTTTTCATGTTCAGCCTGCATGAAAATAATCATTAAAAATAGTTTATCAGTGAACCACAGCTTTAAACAACGTTTTCTTTGTGCATTTCTTGTGTTGCAAAGGTAAAACGGACCGTGACACGAGGGATCTCACCTGATGGGAATGTGCTGGCCCAGTTTGGCGACAAGCCCCAAAGACGGATCCAGCATTTTATATTTGTTGTAGGACATGTAGGACACGACCACTATCATGAACCCGGCCGGGCTGCCTGGGTACACGCCGGTCATCACACCATTCTGTGAAAATAAAATTAAAAAAGTGAGCAATGTACTCTAAACCAAGTAAAATTAAACATAAAAGGGTAGCAGGTTAGGATGTGTGACTGAGTGTAACCAGGCCAAAAGTCACACAGGGAACACACTGGAAGGTTACAACAGAGGGTGACCTTCTGCTGGAGGATTTAAACACGACTCAGTGAACTGCTGTACAGCTGAAAACAAACACAGCTGGGATCTCACTGGCTGTACACTTCCAAAGAGCGGAAAACACCAGTAATCCTGGGAAACGCCAACAGCAGCTGACAGAGATTAAAGCCTAACTTATACTTCTCCGTCAGCTCCAGAATTAAGAGACACGCACGGACGGACGGAGACTATTTGTCCTCATACTCCTCCGTAGGGCTGCTCAATTATGGCAAAAATAATAATCACGATTATGGTGACTGAAATTGAGATCTCGATTATTTAGGACGATTTTTCAATTAATGTTGATTTTATTTGTTTTTATTCAGTCATAAAATTGCTCAGGGCACAATCAGGACAAAAATAAGAAACAAGATGTTCACTAAAATAACTCCTGATTCCCAGTATAAAAAGACCAATATACTTATAGCTCATAGTTTATGACCCAAGGGCTATAGACCTTGGTTTAACTCATTTAAGTCTAACCAGTAGAGACCCAAATACCAATATCTTGCAAATACTGACAGCAAGAATTATACAGTGGCATTTATAACAAATAAATTGATGTTCACAAAATGTTGCATAACATTTATTGAGTCGTGTCAAGGTGCTGTTGGAGCGTACACTAGCACCGTGTCCTCAGAGAGGTTAGTTATTATTTATCAGCGTGAGGAACTTATTTCTACCTTATTTATAAACTATTTATTTACAAGTCCATCAGTTAATGTAATAATTGTCCCAACCACAGCTGCACCCCCCACCCCCTAACCCGGTCTCAGCAATCGGGGCAAGCTGCACGTGTGTTTAGCGCGCCGCACGCGCACATTTAGTCCGCAGGTGCGGTGTGTGTGCGTCACTCACTCTGGTTACTCCAACAGGGAGCCGGCTCCGAGAGCCGTTTCTTTAGCGACCGACACATCACTACATCATTCCCTTTCCTAATGTCCTGAAGAACGGTCCGGAGCGCAGGCGGAGTGTTTAGCTAACCTGCAGGAAATGTCGACGACAGTTATCCAGAAAGTAGCTAAGGGTTACCAGAGATGTTTCTCAGATGTTCGCCAGGTACTTTTAGGATTTAAAAAGTCAAGAAGGGGGTCTGAAAAGCTGTTGGAAATAGTGTCAAAGTCGCCAAGTTGGCAACACTGTGGGAGGAGCGCTTCATTTGCAACTCAGGGCAGCGAAAGTGGGAGGAGCAAATAATCGGTTTGTTTTGTTTTTATAATCGTTCAAAACTCAGATCGTAATCGTGATTAAAATTCGATTAATTGAGCAGCCATACTCCTCCGTATCCTGGGGAGTGTTGCAAATCAATTCTCCGCCAGGACAGCAGAGGGCGTAGGGCTGTTCTGTGGTATCCTGTCATGTAACGGTCCAAGATAGTGTGTTTATTTATATTGTGGGTTTTTTTGTATTTAAGAGACTTTTTAACGCGGACAAATTTGTCTCTCATCCTCCTCCACCTCTTGCGCTCGCCACCTCTAAACCCACGTTTCCCATCATTTCCGTCCACAAATAAAACACTTGCTGTGCATCACTTCACTCCTCCAGTCACGGGGGAATTAAACATTCATATTTTTAGAGTTTTTCTGCGAGATATTCTTCAAGCTGCTCCGTGTCTGCCACTAAATATCCTCGGCTCTATTTGCTTTTGAGAGGGCAATGGCGGCGCTGTAGACAACAGTTGCGTCCCGACCAATCGCAAGCTTGCATTCTCGGTCTTGATGGACAGATGTTTAGAAAAGAGAGCCCGACTCCGTCTGTGCTTGTGAGTCTGTCAGAGAGCACTCGAAACGACAGATTATGGCGCTGTGTGCGTCCGTCCCGACGCAGACGTATAAATTAGGCTTAAGATCATGCGGGTAAAAGCTAAGCAGAAAACAGATGAGCATGCGGACGTCAACCTCTGTGCATTTGATGCACACGCTCACCTTAAAGCGAACAAACCGCTTCTTCCAGGAGTGGAGACCAGAGAGGTAGACCTGCCGTAGAGCCTCGTGGCACAAATGTAAGTCGATGCCATCCGGGGTGACGGTGAACTGGAAGGCCACCGCCTGGTGCGCTTCTGCCATGGTGGCTACGGATGTACAGCTCCTAGAGGGGGAAAACAAACAAAACAAAACAGGAAGTGAGAACTTAATAACAGCCACATCAATGTCCAGTCACCACATCTGGAATTCAGGTGAATTTGGGCGTCTCCCGTTAGAGGGAGTGAGTAGTTCATAGCCGTGGCGCAGTGCCACGCCTGAGCTTGTGTAGGGGAAATGCTGGTGGCCAGTAGCCTAGTGAACTAGACCAAATTCTTGCTTTGCAAATTTTGCTCTAGGCACACTCCATTGGAACCTCCGCAGCTCCTACCAGGACTCTGGCTAGCCAATCACAGCTTTCTAGAGGGGTTTCAAACACATAAAGGGCTGTGATTGGTCCATAATGGTGGGCCAGTAATAGTGCTGTATCTGCTTAGTGAACAAATCACAGAGCTTTATCCGCTTTGTGAGCCAATCAGGGCACTCTATATGCCTGGTGGGTGGGATGATGCAACAGAGTGAAACAAGAGTATGTCACATTCATTGTCCAGTGGAATGCGGAGATCATTTGAAAGACAACGGTAGAACCCGCCCCACAACTGAGAGCCGTCAGTGGAGCATGGCCAGACTAAATAATACATTTATTTAGTCTGGCTTGCCAGGCTAGGTGGCCAGCCTATATTTTCACATATATAGGATGGCTTGCCCGGCTAGCACACTTCCACACATTTATATGGGATTGTGGGCCTAAGGAGAAATTATCACGAAGCTAAAACAATATTTATACTTAAAATGAGTTACTTTTATCACACTAGAGTCATTCTATATGTGCTATGTTGTGTATTGTTTTTAATTCTGTGAAGCACTTTGGTCAGTGCTATATAAATAAAGTTGGTTAGACTTCTATAAACACACACAGGTCTGCTTAGAGTAAGAAAACGAACCCTACTTCAATAAAGCTTAATTTCTTTCTAGATGAATCCATCACATGGACCCAAAGTGTTGATGTAAAAGCAAAGAAGAGTTATTAGATATCCAAATAAGGAGCTGATGGAAAAACATTGCTGGATCGCACCTAAAAAATAAAAATAAAAAGCCAAAAAAAAAATTATAATGCATGCCAGACACTGTCAGTGCATCGTTCTCCAGAGGAAGGAAGTGTGCAACATTCAGATCTTTGTAAAATGGGAATAAACAAATAATGGGGATAATCACATTTTTCAATTACATTTTACTTTTGATTTAATTTTCTTTTTAAAAAGAATTTTGAGAATACTATAAAAGAGTAGATTTTATTGTTTGGTGTATATTAATATTAATATAATTTAGATAATTATCTAAAGTGGTTCTGGGTCTGTAACTCTGCTCTAAACTGGTTTTTCAGGCGTCACATCTAATAGTCTCTAGAAAAACTACATTCTGAACGACTTTTAGTTTTAGATATTTAAACTTAAATTTAAAAAGTGACATTAAAATATAAACAAACACAAAATGAGTTGAATTATTGTTAAATAAAGTATACCAAATGATAAATGGCCTGTATATGATATAGCGCCTTCTACAGTCCTGGAAGCCCCCAAGGGGCTTTACAACACAATCAATCATTCACACCCTGGTGGGGATGAGCTACGATGTAGCCACAGCTGCCCTGGGGCGCACTGACAGAGGTGAGGCTGCCGAGCACCAGCGCCACCGGTCCCTCTGACCACCAACAGCAGACAAGGTGGGTTAGTGTCTTGCCCAAGGACACAATGACATCGACAAACTGAGCGGGGCTCGAACCAACAACCTTCTGATTACGGGGCGAGCACTTAACTTCTGTGCCATCGTCACCCATACCAAAAGAACACTTTTATCCTAACATCGATAAATGAATATGTGGCAAGGGGGAGAAACAAGGGCCCGGGCGGGATTCGATCCCCAGACTCCCGGGTGAGAGTCACGCGCGCTAACCAGTCAGCCAAAGGGACATCCCCTTGGCTAAGTAGCCAGGGAGCATGATCAATCGGGACACTGTCTAGGGATGGGTACCGAATTCTGTACTTTTTAAGGCACCGACCGAGCACCGATTCACGTCATTTCAAACGGTGCCTTGTTTCGGTACCCGTCCTTCATAACGAGAACTTGCCAAGACAGCTGAGCATGCGCAAGAGCGTTATGTCATCGGTCGCTGCGAGCCAGCTGTAAACAGAGCAGCATGGTAGAAAGAACGCACGCTAAAGCTTGGGTCCACTTCACTAAATGTGATGGGTAACTGGGTGATGATGAAACCAGCGACAACGATCTAAGTGAGACATCCTCATCTTAATCTGCTCCGGTAGGTAAATAAAATGTTTAAGATAATGTTAGCTTGATTTGTTAGCTTCCGTTTCGCTAATGGTGCGTTCGCCTTCTCCTCGGAACTCCGAATTTCCGACTAGAACATGAACGCGCTCTAAAGTTTGGCTTCATTTTACTAAATGCGACGGGTGATTGGGTGAAGATGAAACCAGCAACAACGATCTAAGTGTGAGGCATCATCGTTTTAATCTGCTCCAGCAGTTAAATAAACTGTTTAGGATAACGTTAGCTTGATATGTTAGCTTCCATTGCCACCACTGTTATCAGCTAATGGAGCGTTTGCTTTCTCCTCGGAAATTCTAACTTCCCAGTAGGAAAAATCAAATGAAAAAAGACGGCAAAAGGAATGAAGATACACAGTAAATTTAGTTCACAGTAAAGATGTTTGCTTCAGTTTAATTATCAGCTTATAAAACTACAAGGACGATGTTAAAATACAAACAGTTGAATGTTATTTATCGTGATATTTATCAAATATTGTTATATATTGAGAAAAATATATATTTAATTATAAAAGAGAATTAAAATAATAAACACTCAAAAGTATCGAAAATTGGTACCGTTAACTACCGGTATTGATTCCTAGGTACTGGGAATTAGTACCGAATCGATTCAAATGTCAAAGGTACCCATCCCTAACTGTGACAGGATGCTCACAATGTCACATCTTCCCCCCTCTTTCCACAAGCACATCCTCATGCTCCTGCGCAGGGTGCCACAAATTTCACATCCATGGACCTACATGACAGTACTACATGGATCCTGCCAACAACGCCAAATGTGGCAAGGTGGAGAAACGAGGGCCCGGGCGGGATTTGATCCCCACACTCCCAGGTGAGAGTCACACACACTAACCTTTCAGCCAAAGGGACACCCCCTTGGCCAAGTAGCCAGGGCGCATGATCAATCGGGACACTGTGACAGGACGCTCACACTGTCACAAATGTTTGGTAAGTAAGCTACGGTTTCTTACTGGTCTGACACTGTTTAAACTTTCTACCAGAAAGTAGAAGAGGGTGTCTAACTTGTAGGAAAGAAATATTCATTGTCAGATTTCATTAAACTAGGAGAAGGTGGACATGCAGGTAGGAGAAGAAAAAAACCTGTGCTATTATGCAAATATTATTAATTATCTTTATAAAAATTATAAATATTGGAGGCAACATTTTTCGAACAATTTCATAATTAATATGCTCCCAACAATGATGGCAGGTCTGGACATTTAACTGTGCATGTCTATTACAGTCAAGGACACACAGCAGGTCACTTCTAGTGTATGTAGCTGCATATTTGTTAACAATTAACCGTTTTATTACAACCTGCCGCTTGAACTCCTGATACTTTCCCACAAAACCAACATATTCAGCAGAATGACAGCACACACCAGGCTTTAGAGATCCAGGAAGCATCTCCTGAGCTCTAAAAAGCGTCTAAATCACCAGGAAGGTGAATAAATCAGTTTCTATGCAAAGCTGCTCGTTTCTATTCGAGAAGGATGGTTGTTCTTGTCGTGATTTGGTTTCTGAGAGCAGGACACGTCGTTTGCAAACGTCGGAAGGAGCAGCAGCAGCAGCATCCACCGATCAGTCCCTTCCCCCAGCAGCTCTCAAGCATCACATGATCCACCCTGTGCTGCAGAAACTAGGGGAAAGGTCGCAGCGCTGCGCCGCTTGGAAACACGGCGCACTGGCATCGCCGCACGCCCCAAAAACGCCCGTCTGCCACCAACAACCCACAATAACAATAAAAACAACGTCACCCACAACACACTACTGACTTCACGTTCCTTTAATCCACTTCCGGACACACCGAAAGCAAAGATTTATCCGCTTTAATTGGAATAAATGAACTACCCACTTGTTTTAAATGCCGATTCATCGACCCATAATATCAAAACGCGCTATTTTAATCGCCGCTAATGTAACATGCTTTCTAAATACGTCATCGTCAACTCTGCACACGTGGTCAGTGTGAAATGGGGTCACAGGACCGAGTCCCAACCTTTAAAAATGTCCCCAGTAAGGGACACCATGGCCTGGACATATACTAACCTTCACAGGCAGGTGAGGCGTCCACACACTTTGTCTAAAACTCACATCAAAATAAAATGAATCTGCAAAAGAACGAGGATTGTGGCTTAATGGTGGAGTTGTGTTGTTAATGAGAAGCCAAGTTAGAGCCAATGAATGACCTTTACTTGGTTTTTTGCCTACATTCATACACAAAGCTACAGCAGAACAATCAAAAAGCTTCACAGCAAACACAATAAAGTTATTTCATTAACAACGCAGAATTCCTATGGAATATTCTAAAAAATATCCCCAACCATCTGTCAGAAGGGGTGGGTTTTGTTGTGTAGTGGAAACTAGGAGGCCAAACAAGCGCTAACGCCTCCCTTTCATTGGCTGACCCCCGCTTTAAAGACCAGGAAACGCAACAAAGTGACTCTCGTGTTGACTCATGAGGTTAAGACATATTTCACATAAAGCCCCCCCACACACACACACCTCAGAGCCTGCAGCTCTGGACTCCTACGACCAAAACCCGGAGCAGAAAGGCGCGTAAAAACGACGCTACGCAGTAGAAAATAAAGCATTACTCACCGACGCCTTTTATGTTTCTGTCTGAGGTGAAGAGGTTTTCTGCTTTTACCGGAGCTGTGACACGTCTGTCTGACGGTCTGAAGGCTGCCAACGTTCAACACTCCGCATGAATGGGAGCGCGCAGACTTCACACAAGGCCTTCCCCTTTGACGACGTCACGTTTTTCTTGTTTTCGTGTCCCAAACATTGGCTCTTTGCATGAACAGCGCCCCCTACAGCTGAAAAAGTGGATCACGTTAACAGACAGCACATTTGATGATGAGAAAGGGCTCTTTTTTCAAATGGAGCCTGTCCCTGTCATTTTTTGGAATAATTACCTCTCAGAGTCATGCTATTACCTATATTTATGTAAAAAACATACATGCAAATAATCAGAATTTATGGAAATCAACAGGACGTGTAAGGCATTGTTAGGGTTAGAAAATAATATTGGCATGGAAAAAAATGATGCTGCAATGTGGATGCAAGAAACCATCTTCTACTAAAAACTTACTTAGATTCCTGTTTTATTTGTTAGCTTTTCTTGTGTGCTGAAGCCAGAATCTCACCAGGCTTCAACTGTTGTTGAGAAGTTGCAAAACGCATTCATGAAGGAATTCTTAAACAAAATATTTGCAAAGGCTCTCAGATTTCTTTCATGACCTACAAGGCCATTGCAGAATTACATAGCATGCCTCAAACCTGGCAGATGATCACAAACATATAAACACACACACACACACACACACACGTATAAATATATTTGTATATATATTTACGTGTACAGGGAGTGCAGAATTATTAGGCAAGTTGTATTTTTGAGGAATAATATTATTGAACAACCAAGTTCTCAGTGAACCCAAACAACTCATTAATATCAAAGCTGAATGATTTTGGAAGTAGTTTTTAGTTTGTTTTTAGTTTTAGCTATTTTAGGGGGATATCTCTGTGTGCAGGTGACTATTACTGTGCATAATTATCAGGCAACTTAACAAAAAACAAATATATACCCATTTCAATTATTTTTTTTGACCAATGAAACCAATATAACATCTCCACATTAACAAATATACATTTCTGACATTCAAAAACAATACAAAACAAATCAGCGACCAATATAGCCACCTTTCTTTGCAAGGACACTCAAAAGCCTGCCATCCATGGATTCTGTCAGTGTTTTGATCTGTTCACCATCAACATTGCGTGCAGCAGCAACCACAGCCTCCCAGACACTGTTCAGAGAGGTGTGCTGTTTTCCCTCCTTGTAAATCTCACATTTGATGATGGACCACAGGTTCTCAATGGGGTTCAGATCAGGTGAACAACGAGGCCATGTCATTAGTTTTTCTTCTTTTATACCCTTTCTTGCCAGCCACGCTGTGGAGTACTTGGACGCGTGTGATGGAGCATTGTCCTGCATGAAAATCATGTTTTTCTTGAAGGATGCGGACTTCTTCCTGTACCACTGCTTGAAGAAGGTGTCTTCCAGAAACTGGCAGTAGGACTGGCAGTTGAGCTCGACTCCATCCTCAACCCAAAAGGCCCCACAAGCTCATCTTTGATGATACCAGCCCAAACCAGTACTCCACCTCCACCTTGCTGGCGTCTGAGTCGGACTGGAGCTCTCTGCCCTTTACCAATCCAGCCACGGGCCCATCCATCTGGCCCATCAAGACTCACTCTCATTTCATCAGTCCATAAAACCTTAGAAAAATCAGTCTTGAGGTATTTCTTGGCCCAGTCTTGACGTTTCAGCTTGTGTGTCTTGTTCAGTGGTGGTCGTCTTTCAGCCTTTCTTACCTTGGCCATGTCTCTGAGTACTACACACCTTGTGCTTTTGGGCACTCCAGTGATGTTGCAGCTCTGAAATATGGCCAAACTGGTGGCAAGTGGCATCTTGGCAGCTGCACGCTTGACTTTTCTCAGTTCATGGGCAGTTATTTTGCACCTTGGTTTGTCCACACGCTTCTTGCGACCCCCCCCCCCCCCCCAGCACTTTCAATTAGGTTGGAATTCTCACGCTCTCTCTCTCTCTCTCTCTCTCTCTCTCTCTCTCTCTCTCTCTCTCTCTCTGTAGTGTTTGTTTGGAATATACTGAGAATTTTAATCTTTTACAGATTTGGAAAAGGTTTGGAGTGGATCAGCAAACAATGCTCATGTGATCGTGTCCAAAGTTGGCCCACACAAGCTTTTTTGTTGGGATTTCAACTACATTGGTCCCGGCAAAGAGCTGGAGAGTGATGTCACTTTTCAGTAAATACAGTATAATAAATCCAATGGCAAGAGTGAAATCTAAATGATCATCTTAAAGTCAAACATTTTCCTGCTTAACAATCAACATCAACATGTCATTGAGCTGCGTCTGGCTCCACCAGTACTCTGTGCGCTCATCTACCGGCCTCCAAAGATAAACAGAAACTTTATCAAAGAGTTCTCTGACTTTGTGGCAGGGATAGCACTTAAATCTGACTCGTTTTTAATTGTTGGTGATTTTAATATTCATCTGTGCTGTGATTAAAAAAAACCTTGGTCAAGGAATTTTTAAATGTTTTACCGTCTTTTAATCTGGTTCAGTGGGTCACTGCACCGACACATGAGAAAGGTCACATCCTGGACTTGGTATTATCATATGGTTTGGACAACAACATTGCTGATATAACTGATCTTGGGATCTCTGACCACTTTCCCGTTCTTTTTACTGTTGAACTGCACTGCCCTGTGATGAAGAACCCTGCTCCTGTGTGGAGAAGAATTCTGGATGATACGGCTGTGTCGGATTTTTCTGCTGCTTTTATTAATCCTGGAGTAACTGATTCTTCGTCGGATTGTGTCGAAGATCTGGCAGACTGTTTTAATAGGACATGTTCTGACATTTTAAACTCTGTAGCTCCACTTAAAGTCCACTAAATCAAAATCTGAGCCATGGCTGAATGATGCCACCCGTGCACTCAGACGTGAGTGCTGACGCGCTGAAAGGAAGTGGAAAAAGGACGGTTTGCATGTGTCTCTGCAGTCGCTGCGGGAATGTTTATCTGCTTTTCAAAACTGTGTAAAATCAGCTTAATCTCAGTTTATGTGTAACCTGGTATCCGTAAACAGCCATAGACCCCAGGTTCTTTTAAAAGTTTTTAACAGTATTGTTGATCCAAGAAATGACAGTGGTGTTCCTCCCTCACAAAATTTATGTGACAAATTCCAGGATTTTTTTCTTAGAAAAAGTCCAGGAGATTAGGTCCTCTATTTCATTTTTTTCTGTTTCTGACTGTGGAGCCAAAGTTTCTCCAAACGAAACCCATCCACCACAGGTGATGGAAGAGGACAGACCACTTGACGCGTGGGGTGAAATAAAATGTTGTTCTTTTATTTTCTTACAGCTCCATCTGACATTTGTTCCCATAGTCAATCAATTCTTTCTGTAAGCTCCAACATACAGGTGCTGGCCAGTAAATTAGAATACCATCAAAAGGTTGAAAATATTTCAGTAATTCCATTCAAAACGTGAAACTTGTACATTATATTCATGCAATGCACACAGACCAATGTATTTCCAATGTTCATTACATTTAAATTTGATATTCATAAGTGACAACTAATGAAAACTCCAAATTTGGTATCTCAAAAAATTAGAATATTCTGAAAAGGCTGAATATAGAAGACACCTGCTGCCACTCTAATCAGCTGATTTACTCAAAACACCTGCAAAGGCCTTTAAAAGGTCCCTCAGTCTTGTTTTGAAGGCCCCACAATCATGGGGAAGACTTCTGACTTAACAGCTGTCCAAAAGACAATCATTGACACCTTGCACAAGGAGGGCAAGACACAAAAGGTGATTGCTAAAGAAGCTGGCTGTTCGCAGAGCTCTGTGTCCAAGCACATTAACAGACAGGCGAAGGGACGGAAAAAATGTGGTAGAAAAAAGTGTACAAGCTCTAGGGATAACCGCACCCTGCAGAGAATTGTGACGACAAACCCATTCAAAAATGTGGGGGAGATCCACAAAGAGTGGACTGCAGCTGGAGTCAGCGCTTCAAGAACCACCACGAGGAGACTCATGAAAGACATGGGATTCAGGTGTCGCATTCCGTGTGTCAAGCCACTCTTGAACATGAAACAGCGCAAGAAGCGTCTCGCCTGGGCCAAGGACAAAAAGGACTGGACTGATGCTGAGTGGTCCAAAGTTATGTTTTCTGATGAAAGCAAGTTCTGCATTTCCTTTGGAAATCAAGGACCCAGAGTCTGGAGGAAGAGCGGAGAAGCACAGAATCCACGTTGCATGAGGTCCAGTGTAAAGTTTCCACCGTCAGTGATGGTGTGGGGTGCCATGTCATCTGCCGGTGTTGGCCCACTCTGTTTCCTGAGGTCCAGGGTCAATGCAGCCGTCTACCAGGAAGTTTTAGAGCACTTCA
The DNA here is from genome assembly GCF_043380555.1 of Nothobranchius furzeri. Taxonomy (NCBI): domain Eukaryota; kingdom Metazoa; phylum Chordata; class Actinopteri; order Cyprinodontiformes; family Nothobranchiidae; genus Nothobranchius; species Nothobranchius furzeri. Next base: position 76,933,829 of record NC_091744.1, on the reverse strand, counting down.
TGCTTCCTGCTGCTGATCAACTTTATGGGGATGCAGACTTCACCTTTCAACAGGACTTGGCACCTGCACACAGTGCCAAAACCACCAGCACCTGGTTCAAGGACCATGGTATCCCTGTCCTTGATTGGCCAGCAAACTCGCCTGACCTTAACCCCATAGAAAATCTATGGGGTATTGTGAAGCGGAGGATGCAATACGCTAGACCCAACAATGCAGAGGAGCTGAAGACGACTATCAGAGCAACCTGGGCTCTCATAACACCTGAGCAGTGCCACAGACTGATCGAGTCCATGCCACGCCGCATTACTGCAGTTATTGAGGCAAAAGGAGCCCCGACTAAGTATTGAGTGCTATACATGCACATTCTTTTCATGTTCATTCTTTTCAGTTGGCCAACATTAGAGAAACAAACATTTTTTCATTGGCCTTTAGAATATTCTAATTTTCTGAGATACCAGATTTGATGTTTTCATTGGTTGTCACCTATAAATATCAAAATTAAACGTAATAAACATCGGAAATACATTGGTCTGTGTGCATTGCATGAATATAATGTACAAGTTTCACGTTTTGAATGAAATTACTGAAATATTTTCAACCTTTTGATGATATTCTAATTTACTGGCCAGCACCTGTAATCTAACCTGCTTCAGCACGGTCCAAAACTGTTTGCCCCTGTCTCCATCCAGTCCCCCTGTGCCCATTTGCACCATGATTAAATAGAGGTGGAGACAGTGACTTGTTCAAAAGTTCAGTGGGTTTGCCTCCATCTAGTGTCAAAACCAATAACTACATCTTCAGTTAAAATGGCTCCCACACTGACCTTAGTTTTCCTCAGTGCTGTTCCTCCTGGTGCCAATTTGAACTTGTTTCTTTAGAGGAATTATCAGATATTGTTCACCACTTGAGATCTTCTTATTGCCCCTTGGACTGTCTTCCATCTTTTATGCTAAAAAAAAGCGTTTGACAGCGTTGGTTCCTTTATCCTTAAGTTAATTAATACTTCCCTTTCTTCAGGTCGTGTTCCCCAGTGTTTTAAGCAGGCCATTGTTCAGCTGCTTCTCAAAAAGCTAAATCTTGACCAGACTGTTCTCTCTAATTTTAGGCCAGTTTTATAACTGACTTTTCTGTCTAAGGTTCTTGAAAAAGTTGTTTACTCTCAGCTGCAGGACTACTTGTCCCTTAAAAACATTTCAGAAAAATTTCAGTCAGATTTTAGGCTCCGTCATAGCACTGAAAGTGCTCTTTTAAGAGTTTTTAATGACCTTCTTTTAATTGCTGATTTGGGCCAGTCAGCAGCTTTGGTTTTACTTGATCTGTCGGCTGCTGTTGACACCGTTGATCACGGCATCTTGTTGTCCCGCCTAGAGTCAAGCGTTGGTCTCCGAGGTGCTGTTCTCCAGTGGTTTAAATCCTACCTTCACAAGAGGTAATTTTCCGTTAATCTGGGACCTTTCACCTCGAAAACAGCACCTCTGACATGGGTGGTGCCTCAGGGCTCCGTTTTGGGTCCAGCACTTTTTTCTTTGTATATGCTCCCCTTAGGTTCTATTTTTGAGAAGTCCGAAATTACTTTTCACTGTTTCGCTGATGATCTTCAGATCTATTTGCCACTTAGTGATGCCAGGTCAATTGGCTCATTACTTAAAAAGCGTCAAACAATGAATGTCCATGAATTTTCTTATGCTCAACAATCAAAAAACTGAAATTTCACTATTTGGCAGTTCTAATCTTTTAAACAACGCAGTTAGTCCTCTTGGTCCTTGTTCTGGTTTTCTAAAACCATGTGTTAAAAACCTTGGTGTGTTTTTAGATGGTTATTTTAATCTTCACAGACAGGTGAGTGCAGTGGTCCAATCAGGTTTTTATCATTTAAGGCAGATAGCAAAGGTGAAGCCATACCTTCCTGCTAATGTCCTCAAACATGTCATCCATCTGTTCGTGTCCTGCCGATTGGACTACTGCAATTCCCTGTATTCTGGCCTGGACCATGCAGTCCTCCCTACACTGACTTCAGCTGGTCCAAAATGCAGCGGCCCGCTTGCTGACTGGAACCAGCAAGCGGGATCACATAACCCCGGTTCTGGCCTCTCTCCATTTGCTTCCTGTCTCTTACAGGATCCATTTTAAAATTTTACTTTTTGTTTTTAAATCCCTTCATGGCCTGGCCCCATTTTATATCTCTGAGCTGCTGTCCGTTTACTGTCCCTGCCAGAACTATGAGGTCCAGCTCCCGAGCTCTTTTAACAGTGCCAAAAACCCGCCACAGGACTCGCGGCGACAGAGCTTTCTCTGTGGTTGGTCCCAAACTGTGGAACAAGCTACCTCTCAACATCAGGACCAAACAGAATCTAGAACATTTTAAATCCCTTCTTAAGACACATTTTTTTAATTTGACTTTTAATGCAGGCTGACTTGAGCATCTTAATAGTTTTTAACAGTTTTTATTACAGATTGTGACTGTTGTGTGCTCATCTTATTTTAGGTTTTTATTGTTGATCTGTTGTACCTTGATTTGTTTGACCTTGTACAGCGCTTTGGTGTAGCTTTGCTGCTGTAAATGTGCTCTATAAATAAAATTGACCTCATGTTTATTATGTTTATGTTTATTTATTTGGCAGTTGCTTTTATCCAAAGCGACTTACAATTTATAACCTATAGGGCATGTTGTGATCTGTGGGGGAAACCGGAGTACCCGGAGGAAACCCACGCATTCATGGGGAGAACACGCAACTCCACTTAGAAAGGCTGCAGCCTTTTTTTTTTCTTTTTCTGCTGAACCAAGTGACGTCAGCAGAAGGAGTCCTGTTAGCTAGTTAGGATTGCTACACCGCAGAATTACACAATGTAGCGTTAAGGATTGGCTACATGTATGTTAAATGATCAACAAGATATGAAATATCAATCTGATTGGTGTTAAAATGTGTAATCAGAAGACTTAAGTTTCTTTGACTTATTCAGTGAACACACACACTTCACATTAATTCAGACAGAGTCAAGAATATAGTTATGAAAATGACTTTAATTATATTTTCCTAAACTAAATGATTTTAAATGACAAAGTATGAATGAAGTGATGGTTATGCAGATAATAGATGATGAATGTAGTGATGGAATGTGATGGATGAAATGATGAAATGTAAGTTATAGCAAAACCTTTTGAGTATGAGAGATTGAGCTTGTGAATTCTGGGTTTAAAATGAATTCAGCTGTATGGTTTGAGAAGCTAAACTTTATTTAGTATAAAACCATCCGATGCCAGTGTGCAGAGTCCACGATACCCTTGTGTGTGTCGCTCCTGGCGGTCCGGAGGAAAGGCAGCCCGAGTGGTGAGTTCACCGGACGTTGAGACTACGAGAACCCAAAGAGTCGTAGCTCCCTTTGAATTCAGCTTTTCACCTGACATGTGGGGTGCAGTACAAGCATTGGGACTGGGCCTTCATTCTTAGGAAGAAAATGTTTTTTAGTCTCATAGTTACCCAGTTTTAGTCAACCAAAGCTCAAAAGGTTTTAGTTTTTAGTCTTACAAAAAATAAATAGTGTATTATTCTTTACCAAATACTGAGGTATGGACCGAGTTTCATGCCAATATTATTTATTTTCGTGCCAAAGGAGATTGGACACATAGCTTCCACAGTTTTGTCCAGCAAAACAATAATCTCCAAAGTGGCATCATTTCTTTTTGCTTCATTGATAACCACTGTATATAATGAATGTATGAATGCAGATTTGTGCACCATTCAGTAGATTTTCACAAAAGAAAACTAATTTTTATTTTTTTTTGCTTGCCAGAATGTTAGTTAGGATGCCTCCCAGGTGAGGTTTCCTGAGCCGGTCCAACCGGGAGAAGGACTAAAGGAAGAGCCAGGACATGCTGGAGGGACTATGTCTCACGGCTGGCCAGGGAACGCCTTGGGATTCCCCTGGAGGAGCTGGCCCAAGTGTGTGGGGAAAGGGAAGTCTGGGCCTCCCTGCTTAGGCTACTGCCCCCGCGACCTGACCCCGGATAAGGGGGTTGGGTCGCTGCATGGTGGTGCTGCACGAGGCTGATGGGCTGCATGGTGGCGCAGTTGTTAGCACTGTTGCCTCGCAGCATGAAGGTTGCAGGTTCGAAACTCGGCCGCAGCCTTTCTGAGTGGAGTTGCGTGTTCTCCCCATGCATGTGTGGGTTTCCTCCGGGTACTCCGGTTTCCCCCACAGATCACAACATGCCCTATAGGCTATAAATTGTAAGTCGCTTTGGATAAAAAGCGTCTGCTAAATGAATAAACATAAACATAAGCGGACAAAACTGGATGGATGGTAAGATTACTGAAAAATTAAAAATCAAATATTTATACTTACTTTAAAATGTGCCATGTAAAGACTAAATTAAAAACAATTGAAATGTCTCAAAAATACTTTGCAAATAGACAGCAAAGTTCATGCAAAATATATCAAGAGACAATGGTAAAAATAACAGTGAACAGATATTTGTGTAAATAAAAATATATATGCACGTGTGTGTTTGTGTGTGTGTTATTATAGGTAGCATAGTATGTGCCACCGTTGCCCACACATTACATTACAATGTACATATACATATACATATATATATGTGTGTGTGTACACACACATACACACACACACACACATAAATCTTCACTCTTGCGTGTTGGTTTAATATTTAACCAGCGTGCGCAATTTCGCTTGCGGTCAGTTGATATCTCGAATAAATATTCTAATCTTGCAACCGTTAAGTTATAGTAAGTATCTTCATGTGTGAGCTTTACTGAGTGCCTCGAAAACCTAACTTTTAATATCAATAACATATTTAATACAGGAATATAAAGAAGATACTAGTTGTTGGGTCATTTAGGTCTTTTTCTACAGTCATTGGCCCCCCCAGCCCATCTGGTCTGCAGGGGCGCGCCTCTCGTGCAGCTAAATTGAACGCCGAATCCTATTTCACTTTATATTAGATTGTCTTATTACCGTGTGTGTGTGTGTGTGTGTGTGTGTGTGTGTGTGTGTGTGTGTGTGTGTGTGCGTGTGTGTGTGTGTGTGTGTGTGAGTGTGTCTGTGCATGCATGATATCAGTTTTAGCCTTGTTTATTTATTCTTTATGTAACCAGGAAGGTCCCATTGAGAAATCAAAAACCTCATTTTCAAGGGAGTGCTGGGCAAGGGGCTGAAAAAATTACAGTTACATTTGTTTAGCTACACAGGCATGTTATTTACAAAATTACAGAAGGCAGTTACAACACAGGGAATCTGTCTCAAAGGCTCTCAGTCTGGGTTTTCAATTGTCCTTATATTTTACTACATCCTTATGAGCTGTCTTTAGTGAGCGCAAAGACAACTTTGTTGTACACCTGTGCAATGAAACAATCTTTTATCTTGAATTTCTGAAAATATCAGATATGTAAATAACAGGTTCATTCCATTAGGTATTTTATTTGTTTTTTTATTTAATTTTACATATAATCATAAAATTTAAATATGATGAAAGTTATTTTACATTCCTAACAAATAAAAACACACTTTGAAAAATCCCCCCGTGGCTTTTGGCTTACGTCTGGGTGCCCCCTAGTGGTGAATACATCCAACTGTTACAAGTCTGATCACATCAGTCTGTGTTTTATTATTGTTTATTTAATAGGGACAGGTCGTAATATCAATGCAAGTAGCAGTAATTAAATCATGTTTAACATGAGCTAATGCAACAATCAGTACTACATATGAGGTCATTTTGGTGAATTTAATAGCATCTTCATGAAACCAGGAAATAGCATCTAGGATGAACTAGTACTGTGAAATTTCTCATCGTGGATTGGGCAATCAAAGTTTAAAATAAGTGTCTGAGAATACCTTTGGGAGTGGCCTGCAAAACGCCGTCTTTAACGCCGTCGGGAAAGTCACAGAACACGTAAAAGACGGCGTTTTTGACAGCACAAAACGTCGTCTTTTACGCCGTTCTGAGGACACGCTAGAAGTGTATGCAGTTCGGCGTTCAATGCGGCGTTCAATGACTAGAAAAAAACGTCGTTTTTATCGGCGCTCTGAAAGACTACATGAAGACGGCGTGCAATACGGCGTTCTGAAGGGATTTCCGCCACTTTTTTCGGCGTTTTAAGTTTAAAGACGGCGATTAAGACGCCGTTAAATAACCAAACGTGTTTAAAAGTGGGCTAATCCCTAAGGCTTGCGACAGTAGTTGGTCCGGTCTGAGGGGGTGGGGTCAGTCCGTGTGCCCAGCATCGATTTCAGCTTGAAGTCCGTCGACAACCGGCGGGGTCAACAGTTCTCCGTTTGTGTGGCGCGAGGGAGAGAATGAGAATAGTGGATTTATGTCCCTCATGTAGCGAAGAAGAAGAGAAGTCCCTCCGAAAGGTAAGCAGCGACGGAGGGGATTGCATGAAACCCTTTGATTAGTCATAACAGACTTTCCTTATAATTTATTTATCGTCTGTTATTCCCCTTTTTTTCTCCAAATGAAATCGTTTATATAAAGTGTACTTGCGTTTGTGCACTTGCTTGATGTTTATTATAACAGATAAATAAATCTGAATTTGTTGTAAACGTTTGGTAAAAGCTTTGTTTCAAAGAAATGTTTTGGTAAAATAACATGACTAGTTTTTGGTGAATTTTGGCTTTGGAGGTGTGTCAGGTCAGGTGAGGGGATTAGATGTTTGTGTCATTGCAGCTTTCCTGCATTGTGTCACCATCACTTTCAAGATCAGCCAAAATCACCAAGGTTCTCTTGGACCATTTGTGCTGTTCGAAACAGTGGCGTGTCCAGATCTTTTAAAATGGGGTGGCCCAGGTGAGGCATTACTTTGTGCATAGGTGGCACAATCGATTATGCTTTTTTGTTTTACCTCAAGCCTTTTGTGGACAATGAAGTGCCTATTTAAAGGGAAGTCAGTGTGGTGACACCTGGGATGGCCAATCAGATTCCAAGGGTCGCTTGCGCTACCCCAGGCCACTCCCTGGACACGCTCCTGGTTCAAAACTAGGCTTATTGGTAAAAAGCTGACCATAAAAAAATACTACATCAAAAGCCTGCATGAGAGACAAAAACCCACCATTCTTATGTAACTGGGGTCCACAGAAAAATCCCTCAAGAGCTGCACATGGCCCACGGGCCACATTTTGGACATACCCGACTTGTAAGAAAATTAAGAAACACACAGGTTATAAAGTATTTAAAATAAAACAAACTTATTTTCTCTGTATTCTGCATCGCTCGCCACTGGTTATTCACAGGTTGAGGCATGGGTTTTTTAACGCACGGCTCATCAGAGTTCGGTGTCAAAATCCAGCTTTGTATGGTATGGATGTGACACCTAAATGGTCAGTGATGAAACAGGCCAAAGTGTGTGTGTGTGTGTGTGTGTGTGTGTGTGTGTGTGTGTGTGTGTGTGTGTGTGTGTGTGTGTGTGTGTGTGTGTGTGTGTGTGTGTGTGTGTGTGTTTCATGCCATTGGTGGTCCCTTCTGGAAGGTTAACAAGGCGTTTCATTGGCTCACGAGTGGAGTGGGGGAGGTTGCAAATAGTCTGGGTGAAAGATCTCCATCCGGATGCTGCTCTCCTCCTCCATCAAATATCTGGTAGAATTTTTATCATCATTTAAAAAGAAAGAATCTGAGTTTTATTGGTTACTGAAGAGGTTTCCCTTCTCAGTTAAAAGGCGTCTTCTGTTTCAGAGAAAGGAGTTTATGAGGTTGTTTTTATTAATTTCGGTTTAGGAGTAGGGGTCCTTGTTTCCACTCTTAAATATTTTACTAGTTTCTCCTACTTGTCTGTAGTCTTTATTTTGAGATTATAGATGCTAATATAGCTTCACAGGCTCATGTTGCCTTGTAGCATTTGGGATTACTATAATCTGGATGAAGCTGCACTGACCCTTTACTGTCAGTTGTCCTCATCATCATTTTCTTGTAATTTACCAGATGTGCATGATGCTAATCTCAAGCACACATGAAGTCTTATCATTTTACAGTATTTAAGAATTTATTTTGGTGCGTCAGTAATCATTTGTTAGAATTTTGACATTTGATGTTTGTGTAATGCGTAAAAAGAAAATGTAAAATCTCACATGACAATAAATTAAAAGTGTGTCAAGTAACAAATGAAGTGAAATTCTGTAAAGTCTTCGATTATACGAGAGCTTCCATGTTGCGCAAAAATCCTGATGGGATATTTTATAGTACTATAATATCCTGAAAGACATCAGTTGTGAGCTAATCTGCTATATAGATTTGAAAGCAAGATAATTACCTCAAGTGTTAAACATCTGTGGTGCTTTTTCAACATGTAGTTTGCCCATTAGGGCGGTACGGCAAGTGTTTGTATCATAAATATTGGCAGTCTTAGCTGTATGTGAGTGGATTTCATTAAGATAACACTTTTGATGCATTAGGATTAGTGATGCACCGATATGAAATTTTTGTGCCGATATCCGATCACTGTTATGGCCGATAACTGATATTTGCAGACATCGATATGCTGACTTTAATGCTTCTAAAATCAGCAGATTTTGTATAGAATGAAAATTATTAAAGCTGAATTTACATTATTATGTAAATATACTGTTCACGTGACGAAACAATTACACATCACCCCCCCACCCCCCACCCCACCCCCACCCAAAACAGGTAAACGAAGGGAGACGAGATAGAAAAGATATTGGTTGTTAATATCGGCCCGGTGTTATTTATCGAACCAATATGATATGTAAAACAATTACCAACATCGGCCGATACCGATATTGATGCCGATATATCGTCCATCCTTAATTAGGATTTTTGTCTTTAGTAGCTAGATATTTAACACTTTACCTTCATGTGATGTTGGAAACCAGGAAGTCGTGTTTTCAAATAGTCATGCCCAGCACACTCCTCTTTCTCTGGTATCATTTAGTTTGGTCTTAATGATTAAATGCATCCTTGTGAAAATTTCAGCAGCAGGTTAATGTAGGAATTGAACCGCCCCCTCGCCCCAAAAGGAAGCTTAACAAAGTCAACTTTAAAAAAGATAATTTAATTAATATAAAGATCAAATAACTTTTTGCTAATTGAAAAGCTAAATCCTTAAGATCCTACATTCTGGCGACTCAGACGCGCCGTGTTGATTAACTCTTGAGTTCTGGAGACATCAACAACTAAGCATGACATTTCGCAGATTTTGGCTAAAGTTCATTGTTTTATTATAATATTAAACCGTCTTCATGCTCAAGTCTAATATTTTCGACCAAGACTCCGACTTGTCCTGGTATTAATCTGATGTGTTCTGCAGAAACCATGAGGCGAAGCACATGAACCGGTTTTACGGCTGTGAATTAACCTCCGGCTTTAAATACATAACTACTGTTGGCGATTAAGTCCTACTATTTTCTCTCTGAGTTAATACAGATGTTCAAGTTTTTAAATATCATTTTATTAATTCCAGCTTTACTTTTGTCCCAATCATTAATTTATACATTGTTTTGCTAACAGAGAATTCATTTTTTGCACTTCTTGCTTTTTATTATCTCTGCCTTAAATCTTCAATAAGCAGCATTCATGGTAGGCTGTTGTGACAATATTATTTTACCAGAAAACCAACAATGGTTGTTTTGTCTGTCTGAATGGTGGCTTTATGATGGTACGTCAAAGGGGCTACAAACACACCAGTGTCACAAAACTGCACCAAAGACTGGAGCTTGTAGCAAAAAAATAAAAGTGGGATTGAGCTCAGCTGCGTGACTCACAAAATGCATTTTCACAGCTTCTTTCTAGTCCCTTCCAAATGTCCGTAAATATGTTGTGAAGCTTGTCTGCACACATTCTGAAGTAACAAGGGTCTGGAAAGGTCATCCGTCTTCTATTTATAGCCAAACATTCTTTATTTGTTGTCGGGTGTCGAACCCTGGGAATCGGGTCTTCGAATGATCTATCTTAGAAAACCTGCCAATCAAAAATAAAGTTTACAGCCCACAAAATTACACAATTCATCATCTGACTAGAAATAATTTATTCTGGTTTCAGGGCACACTCATAAAATGACGTATAGACTTTTAGATCAACTCTATGTCAAACGTACTTGTGTGTCAGAAGTGAACAATGTGGCTTGTCACTTGGCATAAAAACTACCGCTGACACGAGTGATGATTCCATGGGATGAAAGTTAATGTGTGTGTTGCTTGGCATTTCTCTTGCGTCTAAATTTATCTTGGAATTTCCCCAGTATTGCTGTCGGTTTGTCTTTTTCGATGCCACTTTGACTTTGTCTTCGGTCCACATACTTGACCTCCCTCCGTAGCTGAATTGTGAGGAAGTTACTCTTTTCCGTCCAGTTTCACCCTGCTCCCCTTCCACGTACGCCAATCCAAAGTTTTTAATCCCTGTAAACATGAGTTATAGATGCAAAGCGTGACAACCAAACCACCGGAAAATTCTTCATCAGTAAATCTAGTATACTGTGTGCTTAGTACGCAAGCCAAAGGGCTCTGGAGCAGCTTACTTTGGCTTACCCTGATTGGATAGCAGCCTTCCAATATATTTGCCTTCTTGGATTATTTAATCTGCTTGCCAGTGTAAAACTTTCTCTGTGATGCAGAGTGCATTACGGTCTAGTGTTAGACAAAGAGCAGATGTAGAAGAAGGGACTTCTCTGAGCAACACATATCGCTGTCCAACATCCTCCTCTAGTATGACCTTGCACATCTTCTGTCATCTTTAGAGTCAGAGTGACGGCCCTCGCTTCAGTTTTACTCATTCTGTTATGACTGCATCTATGCCAGGGAGACAATCGATTTATGAGAATGTGGCTTTCTCAGCAGGATCCAGTGGTTTTGTGTGTTTATGAATACCATTCCCTTGACATTCCCATTCCCTTCATACCACCCTTTTATAAAGTCTTGTCATTCTTGAAGCAAGGCCTCCCCTACGACCCTACTGTTTTCCAGCATTTTAGACTTTTTTGGTAATTGTTTGTCTAAAACCTCTTTTTTGGGTGGGTCAAATGCATGGTGAGGTGACCTGCTTCCATAACCTCTGCAAGTTATTTAGTTAAGATGAGGGGGGGTTGTTCAGAATAGGGAGTGTCATTTGGATCTTCGGAAAAATGATAAGGCGGAGGGAAAGTGGTGATGCAGAGTCAGGGGGGACAGAAATACTCCTTTAAGGACAGCAAGCTATTCTGAGCCATGTGGCGTTCCCTGGAGATTGTGTTTTGAATGTTTGTCCCGGTCCACATAGTCTGTGAGTTGCTTCATATGCTTAAATGCTACTAGCATGCAAAATAAACAGCAGGAAGTCAAATCTCATGTTAAGGACAGTGTAGTTTGCTCTCAAAGATTCCTTAAAGTTACATTTTTGTAAAGTTATTACTCTACCACCCCCAAAGTTTAACTTTTATTATCTTACCCCCTATTTAGCAGTTTGTCCTCACATACTGTGAGTTAACAACCAGAAATGGAAAAAGCAGATGTAGACACAACATGATGAGGAATCAACAAACAGACTTGTGCACAAATAGATTTTATTATTATCCATCCTTCCATTTTCTATACCTGCTTGTCCACACGGGGTTGCAGAGGGCTGGTGCCTATCTCCAGCAGTCTTCGGGCAGGGTACACCCTGGACAGATTGCCAGTCCATTGCAGGACAACACAGAGTCACGCAGGACAAACAACCATACACACATACACTCACACCCAAGGACAATTTAGACAGACCATTTATCCTGAGAAATCCCTTCTTTATTTAATATTTTCGCCCAAAGCAAGAGACAGCTGTTGGACGTTGTGTGACAGCCTGCTTTGGTTTGCTGTGGCGTGGTTTAGTGATTGCAGGTCTGTAAGGGACTCCCTTTTAATTGCATGCCTTTTCAAAATCCCAGAACATATATTTGGTAAGAGGAAATTCAACTAAAAACAAAAAGGGTTCAGGGCATCCTTGATTGAGAGCCTAAGGGCTGGAATGATATGAACCTCGAAAAGGAGCTAACGTACCATTAACTACCTCTCTTTCCTCATAGCTTAAAATAGAAAAATCACCTTCTTGTAATCATCACACCACTCTTTGCTGTTATTTTCAGCTTGCTTTGAGCACACATAAATGTGTACTCCTCCGACTGGAGCTTTGAAGCCATCTGGGACCTCTTCGTTTTGAAATTGAAGCCGTGTGGTAGCTTTTTCTGTAAAAGAATTATAGCCTCCACAGCCACTTAGAACATACAGCAATAAGGTCATTTAATGATGGTGGTGATGCTTTGCTGCAAGATTAACAGTGTTAAATTGTAAACTTTATTTGCTAATAGCTTTTACAATGAAATCGTGAGTAGATTGGACTCAGAAACAAAATATGAAGAGAAAACACAAGACTGAACACCTAAACATCCAGGATTAAGGGTTAAATGTCATTTTTGAACTCTGTATATGCAAAGCCAGAGAGCATTGTTGCTGTCTATTGAAACCCTACTTAATCTACTTAATGTGTGTGCTATCGGACTTTTTCAGGTGATTAAGGAAATATAGATAATAGGAAAGACATGGAATACGATACCATGTGACTGTGCAGCCCGTAAACGTTAGATCTGAGTCAGGAATGTTGTCTGGATAACCATTCAGAGAATTCGGCTTATCTCCTGTCCCACGCAATCAGTAGTTGGACATTTCTTTAGTTTGGCACCACAAATCTATCCCTGTCAAAGTTTAATCTGAGTTTAACAGCAAATTTTTACAGCATTTAATTTTCTTAACCACCACAATCACTTTAGCATAACTTCCTTCTTCTCACACCCTGTTGTAGTATCACTTCAGTATTTATCAAACAGTCCAGTGTTTGTGTTCAGATTGTCAAAAACGCAAAGTTTGTTGACTATTGCCAAACTCGTGTTAATCCCAGGCTTTCGTTTTTCTTGTGTTCTTGCGTAATCCTTTGCCCTAAATCAGAATTAAGTCAGATTAAAGATTGATTACAAAATGAAAGACAGATAAAACGTATTTATACCCAGGTTAAACTGTGTACATTAACTGTTTCTCGACGGATGACTACAGGACGTTTCTGACTGCACCACCTCAGCTTTCAGCCCTGTAATTAGCCGTATGTGATTCAGATGAGTCCGAAAGCTTTGCAAGCTCTTTGTGGTTTCAACATGCAGTGAGAGCTTATATACGCAAGCTCGTTTTAGCTCTCTATGTCATAACAGGAAATGAGGTCACCTATCCTCAAGGTCAAAATCTCCTATCCCATCAGCAGACAGGTAGTCAAAATTTAGTCTTACGGGGAAATTGTCTTGTGGTGTACTTTAAACATAGATGTAAAAATACACATTTAGACCACCCTATAAACATTTTTGTTTCTCTTTTAAAAACCATGAGCTCTCTCCCACTCGACCACCTTCTCAGCTGTTTATTCTCTTTCACCCACTTGCTTCCTCTGTTTAACACATCCTCAACTAGCCACCTTTCCGGGCACAACTTGACTGTTAAACGTGAGTTAAAATTGGCTAACCATAAAGCTGCCGATGCACTTCTGATTATTTTGCCTATGAGTCAGGTGGATTTCATGCCACCCAGAGTAGTTTTTATCCACATCACTAAATGCTACGCCTGGGTAAGTTCAAGCACTGTCAGTAAGAAAGATTTGCCCGGAGGAAAAACTTAATATGGTTGTTGCTCACTTGAAGCAGCTCTGACTAAACCGGTCATTGAAGGAGGGGCACCCACTGGTTTCCTTTGTTTTCTAACCCCAAAACAATAGTATCAGTGCTCTGAAGACTCAACACAGGAAGTTAAGCACCTACGAGACATTGGTAAATCACAACAAGCATTTTGCCAAGTAGAGAGTACTTTAGTTGCTCAAAATCCTTAGTATCGTTACTAATGAAAAATATATTTATAGCCCTGCTTTGTAAGAAACAAACTTTTATATAGGACTTCTCAAGATAAAAATATGAGGCGCCTCACAAAAACACAAAAAATGAAAGTACAAAAATTTTTTCAAATAAATTATTAAAAATATGTTTAGAATGAGGAAAAAAATATGATTAAAATGTAAGGAAAGGGAGCAAGAAAATTAATAGAAAAGATGGAAATCAATGGTTCCCGAGAAAGGCGGAATTAGAGCAGAATAAGGAAAGTGTGATGACAAAGGTCACGCAAAAGCCAGCTTGAACAAGTGAGTCTTCAGCTGCATTTTAAAGGAGACCACTGAGTCCACTGATCAGACTCAGGGGGAGAGAATTCCAGAGTCTGGGACAATTATGTTGTGACTTTAAAGTGACAGTGTTTATTTTTCTTGGCAATAGGGGGCAGTAGAAAACTAAATCGTTGCAAGCAAGCAGTATTTTTCTGTTGGAGTAAGACTTTACCAGCGGATGCCCTTTAGTGTCAAAAAGCGTCGGGGAGTGCAAACTTTAGCAAAATAACAAGCACATCAGACTTCCTTTCATCACTGGTAACAACTGAAGAGGTAAATGTGTAAAACAACAACATAGAATGAGGAAAGTTTTGTAACCATTTGTTTCAAATCGGTAAATTATTTTTGTCCTCACTGGCTCCCGTAGAAGGAAACATGGCATCTAATATGGTGTCGCCCAGAGACTTAAGGTGTTTGTCAATGTCAAGGCGCCTGGCCTGGCAAGGTGATGTCTTGCCAGGCCAGGTGCCTTGCTTACGAGGACACTGTCCTTCCTTGGTCAAAGAAAACGGTTAAATGGAACAGACTTGCATCACGTGACCGCAGCTTCCACGGCAGTCAAGTAACGCCACATGACACGAGAGAAAACGTTATATTTTAAACATGCAAGTTTCAATATAAATATATAACAAGCCTTTTACTTTTAAAATTTTGTATATATTTGTTAAATTAAATATGTAAGCGAGTTACTACCCGCTAGTCACCGAAGCTGCATGGAAAGAGAACTTCTATGGATCTAAAGAAAACATTTTAAATTACTTGACTTACTTTTGAACTTGAAATTTGCCCCCTAAGTAGCTGCCGGCTTCTGGTCCGCCATCCTTTTGAAAATACAATGGTGTATTCTGGGAAATTTTTGACAAAGGCTAGGCTACAATACACCTCCCGTGTATCATTGCTCAGCTAGCTAAACGGCTAACAAACGGAAAACAGACGCCTCGGTAGAACATGACCATTGGAACACACACGCCTTGGCGGTTCCTGATGATATACAGTATCTCCTAGGCAACCGGGGCGTCAAGGCAAGGTTCCTTGGCATTGAGAAACACCCTTAGACCCGCTCCCATGTATTTTAAACCTGATTTTTCTGGTTATATGTTATGAAGCCGCCAATATTTTTCAACAACTGGGCATCATTTCATTCATTTTCAATAACACTTAGATGGATATTTCAAGAAGTTAATGATAAAAACTACACATGGTCTCTTTGAAGAGCCCGTCCACTGAGATACTGTTTAATTGTTCTTTTTAAAACACAATTGGTCACTCAGAGTTGCAAATGCAGGCTGAACATCAGCGGAAAAAAATTGCATTCATTGCCTCCCCCTGGTTGAATTGAGACCACAGAAATCTGTATTGATTGTGTGGCCGGAAGAGAGCAGAGTACATTTGAGACTGTAGAAGCTAAGCATTAGCATTAGCAACTCAACAACATAGGGGAACACATTCAGGCTTGTGTTATTTGCAGAGATAATGTAGCATTGTTTTACCCAATAAAGAAGAGCAATCAGAGGCAGTAGAAAAGTTACATTATGTTAGCCTACCAGAGGCGAGACATTTGAATATCATTAATGTAAACGAATAATACAGTTGTATTCATCACTAGAGAGCACAGCAGACCCGTAAAGCTACAATGGCAAATTTGGAAAGCAAATGACCATAAAACATTTTTTTCCATGCCTCTCAGTAGATAAATAGTATAAGCTATAAATATATTGTGATTAAAAAAAAGAAGAAAAAATTAATAAAGTGGTTCTCTTACATTTGTCTAAATACCTTTGCTAATGACACGGTTTGGACCAAAAACAACAATTGGATCATCCGGTTGTTGGCCTCGCCAAACCACAGCACTTCTGCATTTCCCTTGGTCCTCCACCTATTATGCACTCGTGTATGTAGCAACAGAACACCTCTGATGTGAGAGGTTCTCCGCTCAATAATATCAGAGGAGAAACAGCTGGCTGCTACCACAAACTGCCAGAGTCCCAAAAAGAGAAACACTGTTTGAAATCATGGACGACAACAGATGTTTGGACCTAAAAAAAAAAAACAGCGACCGGTGTTTAGCTCTGTCCCGTTTCCTCTTGAAATGTGGGTGCCCGACGCAGCAGCGTCGTGTTTGCGTTCAAAACCGGACTTGTTATGTAAATTCACCCAAGCAGCTTTAAGTGTCAGCTCAGATGGAGTTCTGCCTCGAGCAAAGACAAAACCCAAGTTTGGATTAATACGGCTCATTTTGATGGCTTGTTAGTACATTTCCAGATGGATTTTGCGTAGAGATCTCGTTATTTTGCGGGAAGTAATTTCAGGCAGAAAGGGCTCATGGTGAGACGAGGCATGCATTTGTTAGGGACAAGAAAAAGGGTCTTTGTATGAGTCAACAGGTGTTCTCCCACCTGTTGCTGTGTGCCCTATACCAAATGCACACTGATGCCTCAGCTGGCGAACCATCAGTAAATCTGTTCCTCAGGGCACATTTGTCACTGTGCCCTGAAGAACCCTTTTGGAGTTTTCCTTGTGGGACTCTAGAAGCTTTAGAACATCCAGTGTTTGAATGAATGCTTATGTTTTATTTAGTGTGTCCTTTGTCTCCTCTGTGGGTCATACTTTTCTACTTTCCCAACTTGTTGCCTAAGATAAACTTAAGATAGTTGCTGCTGTGCTTTTCGTATCCAAACAACATTCAGTCTGGCAAAATGAACTGCTCTTCTTTTTCTGAGCCAAGCTGCCAAAACACATCACGCCACGGAAGCAAAAGGAAACAGATATTCAAGTTTTCGTTTTCACAAAGAGCTCAGGCCTTGTCTTTTCTCTTGCTAGTTGCTATCCTTCATTTGAGCCGTGTGAAACGACGTAAGCGCAGATCAGCGCACAGATAGAGGCTAAAATAAAAACATGCATGCTCACAGGAACAAAGCAGAGTGATGCTCACTGTTGTAACTCAGGATTGCTGCTAATTAACAATCCAATGAACAGAAGGAGCTCCAGTTTTGTGCAGACGTTCCTCAATTTTCATTAGAAATGTGTTTTTTCTCTCTTGAAAACTGAGTCTGAAAACAAATGAGAAATATTGAGCAGTGGTATTATGCTATGCTATGTTATTATGATCTGTGTGTCATAACATCAAAGGTATGATACAAACAAGTGTGAACATCGCTGCACGTCATTTCACCTTGTGATGGTTTCAGATTTAATCTAAAAATGTGTTAGTGTGGAAACAAGAAACTGGCTGTTTTGAACAGCATCAGAACACCAAATAGCATTAAATATTTAATGCCAGTCGGTCAGGTAAAACAACCAGGTAAGACCAGAAAACAACTATTTATCTTATTTTGACCGTGAAACAATATTAACATCCCTTTGAAGTAGCACAGTACATTCCTGGAAATTTCACAAGATCGTGAAACTCTGCAGTACCACAACTTTTTTCTAAGTACTAAAGTTAGATATGCATGTGAAACTTGGAAAAATTACAAAAAAATTGCAAAATTCTATTTATTTCAGTAATACAGCCTAGACTGAGAGCCCATCTAAAGGCTCAGGAACCCTTTGCAGGTGTTTGGGATTAGTGTGACACTAGGTTATTGAACTTGTTCGCAGTATTCTAATTGTCTGACATTTTGAATTTGGGGTTTTTATAAGCTGTAAGTCACAATCATCAAAAATACCACAAATAAAAGCTTGAAGTATCTGGCTTTGCATGTCATGCGTTTATCTCATATATTAGTTTCACCTTTTAGGTTGAACAACTGAAATAAATAAACTTTTGCACCATATTCTAATTTTTCAAGTTTCACCTAAAATATTCTGACATTGGTAAATGTGTGAAAGTCTTTTCCAGTGGTGCTCCTTATGCAGGATGCATTGTAATATCATACACATACTGTCGTTTTCCTGAATTTCACAACTGATGCATCAAAATTGTAGAACTTTTTTTCAAATCTCCTGTTAATCTTCCACTCGATGAGGAAAGTAGTCGTGTTTCAATTCTAGAGACGCACCGTTCCAGGGACGTCTCTGACCTACTGACTTTGTTCTTGTCAGTTTTTTCTTAAAGATCAATAATTAACAAAACATTTTTTTTTTGTATTTTTTTCAGATTCAAAGCTAGAAAATTATTCTGAAGCTCAAAATTTCATCACTAAATATTTGTTTTTGTGTCAATTATTGCATAGCGATAGTATGTTTGTAGACGGAAGAGTACTCCTGAATATTGGCCCGTTCCATTCACCTGATGATATTTTAGTTTCTGCTTTTCTTACTTGTTCCGAGCTACGTGAAAACGTCACGTAATGGTGTGGACAGAGTTTGGGCTTAAACAGAAGTTCGCTTCTGCGTATTTTTATTTCATGACTGTGGTTCTTTTACCTCCACTGACACTCATTTTGGGGCCTGCATTTACTTCCTGTGAATTAAATAGATCTAATGAAAATGGCATACATCAACCATCATGTGAATCATCGTATCAGATCTAATTTCACATTTTTACATCTTGGAATGAGTTTAATAATAATAATAATAAGAAGAAGAAGAAATTGGGCGACGGTGGCACAGGAGTTAAGAGCTCGCCCCATAATCTGAAGGTTGCAGGTTCGAGCCCCGCTCAGTCTGTCACTGTCGTTGTGTCCTTGGGCAAGACACGTAACCCACGTTGCCTGCTGGTGGTGGTCGGAGGGACCGGTGGCGCCAGTGCTCGGCAGCCTCGCCTCTGTCAGTGTGCCCCAGGGCAGCTGTGGCTACATCGTAGCTCATCCCCACCAGTGTGTGAATGTGTGTGTGAATGGGTGAATGACTGATTGTGTTGTAAAGCGCCTTGGGGGGTTCCAGGACTCTAGAAGGCGCTATATCAAATACAGGCCATTTATCTTTTCCCATTTACCAAGTATCTTTTAAAGTCTTTATTGTGGATAATGACTATTGACTGGTATTGCTTCTGCTTCTAGACTTTGACATGAAGAAGGATATAGACACGCTGAAGACAGAGGAACAGGCTGAAATCATCTCTAAATATGACAAGGTGTGTGGATAAACGACAGTTAATGGTTCTGCTTTGGACGTGAACACAATCGAGAGTTTTTTGAGCAAAATTCATTAAAGGTGCATTATGTAGTAATGAAGTCAGCATTATATCCAGTGGTAAAATTTAATTACCGCAACCACTTTAAACAACTCTGGAGCTTTTTGCCGGCCGTCGTCAAATAACAATTGTCGGTGCTGCAGCATTAGCTTGCAGGAGACACCGCACCCCCACACTCACTGATGGTAAACAGAAGTTACGTCCCTCCTTCCTTTGTTTGGAAAGGAGAAAAACAGAAAATCCCTGCTTCAGTGTAACCTTCCTTCCAGAATGACTGCAACATTAGACTCTTTCTTACATACTGCACCTTTAAAAAGTTCAGTGCCTGTTGAATTACTGGGAATAAAAACACTGGGGAGCATCAACGTCTGGGTTCATAACTTATGTTTAACTTTAGCTAAAACATGTAATCCAGTGTTTTAATGTAATCCCAAATACAGTACATATACCATGTCTACTGAACTTCTGAGTTCAGTATTGTGAATAAATCCCTCAGCCTTGTATTTGTGTCCAAATACCTAAAATCTGGAAAATATGTGGTTGATGCAGGGCAGACGAGATGGTGTCGACATTGACCCATGGGAGGATGCCAACTACAACATCTATAAAGTCACCGACCGCTTCGGCTTCCTGCAGTAAGTCTTCTTAACGTTTACTTCTGTGGTTCCCCCCCAGTCTTTTACGCCCCTTAATATTTTTCTACATCGTGATCATTTGTGCTGCTAATATTTCTGTGTTTCTGCCACCAGTGAGGAAGAGCTGCCAACGCCCACGGCTGTAGAAGAGAAGGTAAAATACAGAGTCTGAACTGCGTGTTCGGATTTTCCTTTCTCCTGCTTGTATGTCATCTCATCGGTTTCTGTTACCCCCCTCAGCAAAAACTACAAGAGATCGAGCGGGTGGAGAAATGGCTAAAGATGGTGAAGAAATGGAACAAGTACAAGAACAGCGACAAGGTTAACCAAAGCTCCTCTACTCCATGACATTTTATTTCTGTTTATAACCTATTTTCCATTCCCTATTTAAGAAAACGTCTATTTTTATTCCTCCTCTGTATTTCGGAGGCTTTAAATAAAAACAGGCTATGAGAGTAACGTTTCCATGTTGTTTCACGTTCGTCGTTTTAGTTGGCAAAGCGTGTCTACAAGGGCATCCCTCTTCAGCTGAGGGGTCAAGCTTGGGCCTTGCTTTTGGACTTAGAAAAGGTTAAACAAGACAATGAGGGAAAATATGAGGTAGGAATTAGAAATCTGAGGGTGATTTCTATCAATTGTTTTAATTCAAATGGCTGACGCATTTTTTTTTCTGTTTACCAGAAAATGAAGCAGCAGGCTCGTCTCTACTCGACGGAGATCAAGCAGATAGATTTGGATGTGAACAGAACCTTCAGGAACCACATCATGTTCATGGATCGCTTTGGAGTCAAGTAAGTTCCACATTAGAAACATAAATCAGCTTAAAATGATGGTTCAGATCGTTTTAAGGGCATTCTTTTGGAAAAATTAGGCTTATCTGTGGTAGATAAGTCTTTGAGAGACTAGCCAATTAAAAATTATTCCAATCTTAAAAATGCCATATGACCTATACGTTATCAACTGGAAGTGCCGCAGTAGCAATCACTTCATGACCAGCTCCTGATCAGCAATTGTGCGGCCACACAATTATCAAACGTGTTTGATATTTTGTTTGTTCATGAGGTTATCGCACTGTTGAAGCAGCGCTGAGACCAAAAATGTCCAGAATCACTCACACAGCGCATGCGCCAGCCCGGCTCCACTGATTCTGTGTCAGCACACATCAACCCTTCTTACAAGACACACCGTGCCGGAAAATGGGCTAATTTTACCGCAACGATGTGCCTGATAACACGCCATGCCGGCATGGTGATGCGCAAATGTTGCGGCACTCGCTCCGCCTTGCTTGGTAGTATTATTGCAGTACTTGTCTGTCGTATAAACAGTGATTGTGCCTTGGTGCAACAGAGGGAGGTGTCATGATCACGTGGAGAGTTACTGCAGAGCTCCCACCGGCAAATGTATTGAAAATGAAAGTAAACGCTATCAGTAAGTTTCACTTTTGTACAGAGAAGCTGCTGAGATGATAAACTGATGCGATGCAGAGCTCCATGAGCTTCTCTCCGTTAAGCCTGATTTATGCTTCTCCGTCTGCGTCAGTGCGGAGCAAACGCAACGCCATTATCCGTCCTTGCGTAGGGCCCCGGCAGGCACGCAAGTACGTACGGAGTCGAGCCCACTTTTTTAAACATCCGTCGAATGAGACGGATTACGCAAGCTTGTGATTGGTCAGGACGCCGCTGTTGTTTACAGCGCCGCCATTGCAAAGAGAGCCGAGTTTAACTAGCGGCAGACACGGAGAAGCTTGAAGAATACCTCGCGAAAAAACTCTAAAAATATGAACGTTTAATCCTCCCGTGACTGGAGAAGTGAAAAGATGCGCAGCAAGCGTTTTATTTGTGGACGGAAATGACAGGAAACGTGGGTTTAGAGGTGGGGAGCGCAAGAAGCGGTGGGAGAATGAGAGACAAATATGTCCGTGTTGAAAGTCTCTTATATACACAAAAAACACAATATAAACAAACGATCTTGGACCGATACATGACAGGATACCACAGAACAGCGCTACGCCCTCTGTTGTCCTGCTGGGCAATTGCTTTGCAACACTCTCCAGGAGACGGAGAAGTAAAAGAGCAAAACGCTTCCGTCAATCCGTGCGTGTCTGTCCCTTGCGGAGCTGACGGAGAAGCATAAACCAGGCTTTAGAGCTGGAGGTTGGATCACCAGAGACTGCTCGGGGCCTGTGGGGGACAGGCACCTTTAAGAGCGGCTTGTCAGAAAAACTTAATGAGCGCAATAAAGAGCAAGTTATGTCCAAGATAAACGGATGTCCGCGGCAGCGCAGAGACCGCCCCCACACCTCCTTTATGCCTCCATCGCCTAATCTTTTGGACATTATTGTGCCCCATTGCCGCCACGGTCTGACCACTTTTAAACGACCTAAAGCTCCCTGATTCAGCTACGGCGTTGCGGCTAATTGACGGCATTGTTTTGTAAAAATGGCTGTTGCTTCCTTTTGTTTTTCCACTTTTTCCACACACAGTCAAAAAAACATGATTTCTGTGTTTATGTAAAAAAAAAAAACGGATCTCAAAATATTGTTTACTTCCTATCTTTGTCTTCCATCTCCAACCTCTGTAAACCCCTGCATGTCCTCCAACAGCAAGCCTGAAGGACAACAGACACGTCAATAACTAAACAAGAGCCTGCGAGTCGCCTGTGTTTACGTACATGAAGTTTCGACGTGTTTCTACCACATGTAGAGTGAGCAGCCAGGTCACATCCGAGAACTGGGTCATTCGTTGTGAGAGCATGACTCGTGAGCTTTGCTCTGTGAGGAAGTGACACAGTTTTACTTGGAGCTGAATTCTACGAGTCAAAAAGTTGTACAGTGTATGCCCGGCTTTAGGCAACCTCCTTCTGATACCGAAACACGCAGTGCCAGAGCGCTAAACATCTGAGCCGCCGTTTTCTAGGTCCAAACGTCTTTTGGTGTTTTTGTTTTTGGTACTCTGGTAGTTCGTCCTAAAGATGAAGCGGTAGCAGACAGCTGTTACTCCTCGTCTGCTATTATTGAGCAGAGAACCTCTCAC
Organism: Nothobranchius furzeri; assembly: GCF_043380555.1. NCBI lineage: Eukaryota > Metazoa > Chordata > Actinopteri > Cyprinodontiformes > Nothobranchiidae > Nothobranchius > Nothobranchius furzeri. Next base: position 76,910,918 of record NC_091744.1, on the reverse strand, counting down.
ACAGTGGTGTTCTGTTGCCAAATGCCTGAGTGTGTAATGAATGGAACCTACAGGACACATAATGTAATAATAAAATACATAATGGGTTCATATATGAGTGTTTAATGTCTCTGAGCAGCTTTGGAGTCAGATATTTATGCCACAGTTCAAGGGTGTCAGAAATAACACCAAATGAAATGTTTGGCTTAGTTTATTTTATTTGAACCCAGTGGTTCGTTTCTGAAATGTTGGAGAATGAATCAAGTTCTGTTTGATGCAGAAAATAATAAAACATAAAACAAATTCTACACTTCCAATAATATTTAAGATGTGTGTTTTATTCTTTCTGGTAATAACACCAGCAGAAGGCTGTGGGCTGGATTAGGATTAAATTACCCAGCTGATGGATCTCCGTCACTAACCAGCTAACAAACCTTTCCACTAACCTGTCCTGTGGGACCCTCACCATGTAACCCTCATGTCCATGCTGTCTCTGGAGGAGAGACAGGAAACAAAACCTCCTGTAACCTAAAATGAACCAAAGCTTCCTCCCAGTTTCTCTTTCAGCTGGAATTAACATCAGTTTATCATCATGACACAAAAAAATAAAGTGGAACAAGAACTTCTATCTTCAATTTCTCTCTCCTTTTAACTTCTCCGTGTCCCTAAATAAGAGACAGACGATCACGCTGCAGCCGCCGTCATTGACCCCGCCCCCTCCCGAAGACCAGATCTCCCGGCATCACAACACTCGGTCTGACCGAGCGCTTCCAGGAGAAAAAATAATGAAATTATGAAAATAATAACGCGTGTTTGGAGCATCGGTTTGGAGGAACGTCCTCCGATGCTCCCTCTCTCTCTCTCTCTCTCTCCCTTTCTCAGTTGCTGTGCGAGCGAGCGGAGCGCGCCACGTGACAACCCGCTCAATTAACATAATTCACGGCCCAAATCCAACAGAACCGGTCGGGCTGATTCGGTTCTGGTTCGGTCTCAGGTTACAACTCTAGCGCTCAGCCCTGCAGTACCACATTTAGGCGGAACCACTTGGTAAATGCTGCGCTGGTGCCGCCGTTAAAAAACAAAACTACATTCCACTATAATCGATTACGGCGTACTCCTCTACGATGCAGAATAGTTTATGTCCGCATCCCGATGCATCGATTATTTGATTATTTTCCTCAGCTGTATTATTTATTTATTTTTTTAACCTCCACATTATATTTATTGCTGTACTGTGTTAGAACGGTGTTGAGAGGCATGAATAAAAATGTTTTGTGCTAATTTTAATTTTAATGAACTTTTTTCCTCCATTCCTTTGAATCTCTGACTTCTCCCTTTGACACCTCACATGTACCGATTTGCTTCAGTGAAGCTGCTGCAGGGTTTGTCCCCTAGCTTAATCTTTGAAGCGCACACACACACACACACACACACACACACACACACACACACACACACACACACACACACACACACACACACACACACTTGCACAAAACCAGAGTGGTGGTTTCCTTCTCTAAGCATTTTATTAGCCTTCCTGTCAATGCACAAAGCCCCACAGGAAATGGCGTTCACACAGAAAGTGCAACATCACAAGAACCCACGAGCCAAAAAACATTGAGACAAACAAACACACAAGAGTTTAAAGCACATTAAACAACGTTAGGACATCAAACAGATAGTGAACTTGTTTGGAGCCGCTGTAGAAATCATTTTGCTTATGTCAGAGCGTGTGACAGAGAACTCTCTTCTTTCTCTTTGTAACGTACTTCCCCTTCAACTCAAAGCCACTGAGGCCAAACAGACCAAAACATGGCTTCATCCTGCTCAGCTGCCCACTCCTTCCCTGCGACTCAGCAGCTGTCTTACTCACACCGAGCCTCTGACAGCTATTTAAAGCACCTTTCCTGTCTCTGCCGCTGTCTATTACAACATGCTTTTATTGCGGAGGCCTGGAGGGGCGACATCCTCTCCACATCGTATTTGTTAATGCACCAATCACACACAATGGCTGCCTTGTGCTGTCCGTCTGAACGTGTTTGGTTTCCCGATGTGATCAGCTGAGCAATGAAAAACCCTCCAGTCACAGAAACTAAATTAAAGATTCAGAGTATTTCTAACAGTTCGGTCACAACTTCATCTGAATTTTCCACCTTAAAGATCTGCTTTGCAGTTGTCTTGAGGATGCCTTTATTACAATAAGCATGCTTCTTACGCAGGAGTCACATCCTTGTTTTAAAGGGGCATTATGGAAGTTTGACAGCCAAAACATGTATAGAAATAATAAATGTCTTCTTCATACATTCTCCTGCAATGCCCTGGTCCTGTAGAATGAGCCCTGGCATTTTTACTGTGATTGCCTGTTTTTCTGTAAAATCACAGAAAAAGAGAGCTGCTTGGGTCGAGCAGGCTGCTTCATGCGCGTTCACGCTCAGGCATAGCCCGTAGCATTTGCTATCCGTAGCTTTAGCAGCAGAGAGAGAGGCAGTGCCAACTCAGCGACTTTGTCGCTGTCCCTAACGCCTAGTGACGAACCTAGCTACATTTCTGAGGACCCTTAGCTACTTTCTTCTAGATATTTCCTGCAAATTAGCAAGAAAATAGCCATTTTCGCTCCGAACTGTTCTTTGAACGTTGTTTCAGCTGTCATCATGGATATAAATGTTACAGATACAAAGGACGTCACTGGCGCATTAGCTCACTTAGTAAGACGTTGGACTCTCGTGCAGAGGACCTGGGTTCATTTATGGATGTGAACATAGTTTATTCAGTTTTTTATACATTAATGGTATATTTTTTACAGTAAGATGCCCAAATTTTTATTTGAGACTCGCCGAACGGCATTGAATTCACAGATAAAAAAGATGTGGGTTCAACTTTCATTTTGGAACAATTTTTCAAGCAAGGGAGGGGAAGCTTTGTGAAGCTGACGGACTGACCCGTCTTAATCCTTTGTCGGCTGTGCTTAAGAGAAAGGTACAGAACCAAATTATTTAATTAATTAGCTGCATGCTCTCCTGTCCTCTGTATTCCGGGCCACACACACACACAAGGGACTGTCTCAACTGTTATTTTCGTTAAGGAGTGTGCACGTACAGCATGCGCACCTCGTACACGAGCCTACTATTGAAGCTGCCGTTATGCTTTTGGCCTGAGGGGGCAATCACGAGCATAAAAATTCAAAACTCCGTAAAGTCCCTTTAACCTGTGGTTTTCTTGTTCCTCTCCAGGCAGCAGGCACTGTTTCATGTACTGGCAGCTTACTCTGTCTACAACACGGTACGTTTCTTTCTTTATTATTTTTTTGTCTTTGTGTTGGCCTTTTATTTACAGGTGGATTTTTCTAAAACAGCGTTGCATAATATACTTTTCTTGTATGCTTTGGTCTTCCAAACGATCTGAACGCATTTACAACTACAAGTAGAGCTACAAGTTCACCGCTTTAGTTGGTTTCTGAGCAGCAGAGGAAAGGCGAAGAAGCATGCTAGACCCATCTGTTCTCGCTCTGCATCAGAGCCTCCATAAGATCTTTTATTTACGAGTGTGGCTTAGTCTGAATATGCAGCATCACATTGTAGCAGACCACCAACAAAGCCCCATTCATGTTTACGCTGTAAACCAAACTCAACTTCTTTGTTGCATACAAATGATTGTATTTTCTTCTTTGGGTTTTATTATTGTTTTATTGTATTTTATTACGTGTGTTGTGTAAAGTGACCTTGGGTGTCCTGAAAGGCGCTTTGAAATAAAATGTATTATTATTATTATTATTATTTGTGACTTCTAATTGACTTAAATGCATCATTATTAATAAAATTAATCATTCTCTTAACTTACGGATATTTTTAGACAACTCTTGTTTTTAGGACACCTCAAGAGTCAGTTTTGTGATGTTTCATCTTGTGTTTTTATTTGTAATCTCATAAAGAAATTTGTCTGCCTAAACCTGAACAGATCCAACCCTATCTGGCTGTGAGACCGGGTTGACGCGTCACGCTTGTGCGTAATCATATAGGCGCTTTCTTAGCTGAAGAGGATGTGAGATTCTGGGATTCTCCTCAGACAGGCTCCTGGATGTGTCGCCACATTGGAGACAGGAACAAGCGCTATTCAGCCAAAGTTTCATAATCAGGGAACATTTTCTAAGTGACAAGTCTCTCTGAGAGACAGGGTTTGGAAAACGCTCGCTTCAGTGGGAGGAATCTTCCTGCATGCGCTCTGGTTCTGTGACGCGCTCCAAGTCCCTCTCTACATCTTCAGCTCGCTGTGCACCTTATGTACGCGCTGACAGTGAGCTGCGCTGAGCAGTGTCCAGCTCAGATGTTCAGATGGGAATCTTTTCTTGAGTGATTTAGCTACATCTGCGATGTGCGTAGAATAAAATGTCAGTTTGTCTGCATGCGTCGGGGTAATTCTTTCTATTCTTTCTCCGTCAAAATAAACGGCCAAATACGGGAACTGTCCGGTCAACACAACACAAGCCCTGCATTTAACTGTTCTGTTTTCTTGTGAAAATTGTTGCAAAGAGATATAATTTAACTTGATTAACACCAGAGCCAGTGCGCCGTTATCTCCGTCACTGTAAATGAGGGAAAAACAAATTGATCGGATCCTTTTCTGACCTTCCCCACCTACAAAGTTTAATTACAACAATCAAACATGACAGAGCCTGGATTTGTATTCTGAACAGTCTAAACATGTTTTAAAAAGAAACGTATGACAAAAGTGGCACCTGCTCAGTAAAACCACCAACAGGGTGAAAAATATCAAAATATTGTAGGCAGAGACGGGCTACAACTTCTGGATACATTTTATATAAATCGTTTTATTGATTACCTTTTTATGAAAGATAACTTTGACGTACACGAGCGACCGGTACTGGCTGCTGTCACCTGTTGTGAGCAGCGCTCTGCTGTCTGAGGGTAGGCCCCGCCCACAACGCCGTGGCTGCTGTGGCTCCCAGTGTTTTCTTTACTGTGGGAAACGGGTAAAAATGGCTCTTTGATGGGAACAGGTTGCCGACCCCTGCCATAGTAGAAGTAAAAATTACTGTTGATTACAACATGGCATTCCAGCATTTTTAACAGCATCCTCATCTTTTCCGACAGTGCGAGCTATTTCTCTCCAAGAATTATTAACAACATGTTGATCACTGCGATCTTTGAGAGCTGAATCATATAAATGTCTGTATTTACGAACCTCTGCCATACTAGTTCTTGCCAGTCCGCCATGTTTTTCCGTGTCCGACCGTCCGCATGGTTAGAAAATTTCCTAGGTGCGCGGTGTGGAAAGTTTGGGCCGTGCGGAGGCGCGGTGGAGGGGCGTGGTTGTTAAAATGACGTAATTTAGCCATGCGGAGCCATGCGAACCTCGCAGACGCATCAAGCATAATCCAAGCTTAAGCCACATACTCACTAGCATTGGCTCCGCTCCACCCGCTCCAGCCTGGCTGCAGTCATTCCACACCCCCATAGGAATGTGGACGTGATTGAGCACATGAGAGGTCTCTAAAATTGGCATGAAAAATAGCTATCAGTGATGTCTTTGAGCATGTGGGCGGGGCAAAAGAGCGGGGCAAAAGAGCATGGAGAAGTCTGCGGTGTCTCAATTATTAACCAAGAGCGGCCTGAGCATACTGCTTTGCTGTGTCTGGCAGCACTGTGTGTGTGTGTGTGTGTGTGTGTGTGTGTGTGTGTGTGTGTGTGTGTGTGTGTGTGTGTGTGTGTGTGTGTGTGTGTGTGCGTGTGCGTGTGTGCATGGTCCTCCAGGCAGACGGCCTCGGGACGAGGGCTGAAAAGACGTCCGGTTGCGCGCCAGAAAAGGAAAAGAGAACACTCCAAACCCGGTCCAGGCAGAGTAGAGTCGATGCTACTGTGTAAGGACCATTAACATCCAGGAAACAGCAGAGAATGTCTCAACTAATAGAAGCTAACTATTTGCATTGGCAACTACACCACGCAGCAGGACTCCTTCAGGCTTATGTTATTTGTGGAGATAAAACATCAACGTTGCAAAGCAAACCAAGTCAGTGGTAGAGATGCGTTGCTGTTATCCAGTCCGAGGCGAGATGTCCAAATATCAGGAAATGAAACTCCAAAACCTGCCATCTGAAGCTCAGCTGGGATGTGGCTCCCTTCTGGTTCCAAGAAAGGGTGCACCGGTGTTTTTTGCCCTCTGAATACGACTTACAAGGCATTCATTCCTATCAGAGACCACTGCAAATGTACTGATTAAAGAGTGTTCCACGCCTTAAAGAAAAACCCATGGACACAAATCCAATTGTCCTCCTGAATCCGACTGTATTTGTTACTTTTTTATTTTTATAATCAGCAAGGTGAGTTTTGGGGAGAAAAAACATTTTGTTGAATGTGCTGCACTCACATCAGAACTCAAAAAAACTTCCTTTAGTGTCAAACTTAAATTCATGAAAGTACTTTATTATTAGTAGTATTCTCTGGTAAAACTCTGGTTGTAGCTTAAACAAATTGGAATTATGGGAAGTTCTTTGTTCATGGATTGGTGATAAATCAAAAAAGCTATTCTAATGTGAAATGTAATATATTAAAACAAGGTATTGTGGGTAATTTTTGTTTTAAACGGAAGTGCTTGATTAGTTTTCATTCCGTTTTGTTTCCAAGTAAATCTTTATTCTTGAAATGCAATTTTTGTCCTTTTCCACTTCCTCCTCACCTTTTCTCTTTGTGAAATAAAATTTTTACTGCGAGACCTTGCTTTGCAATAACAATTTATTTAAGTTGATGTATCATCATGTTTTTGCAGGACAAAGTGTAGCTGGGCATTAGCGTGTTCAGTCAAAGCTGGTATGCTCTTCATCTTTGCTGAACAGAACTCATGGTCCGGGATGGTTTTCCTGATCGGATTTGTTAGTTCCTGTATGCCAGGGGTGTTTGAGCCAGAGGAAACGGCCATGTGTTTGCCTCGTTTTCCTCTTCCCCCACTCTTCTCACACAGTTCTTAAGAAAAACTGGGTCAGTAGTAGAGCCGAAAGCAGAGACAGAGAAGGGGATGTTTGTCTTTTTCACGTGTGTTACGTTAGAAAGGAATGTGAAAAATTCTTCTCATTAGCCTTAATTATTTTTACCGTAATCCCATGAAAGGATACGTTTGTGTCCGCTTCTATCTGTGGAGTAAATTTGCCTTAATATGGACAAATACCAAGTGTGTGTTCGTGTCTGTAGCTGCGCTCGCCAGGGGCTCGTTTTGTGTAATTCAGGGAATCATTCTGGTGTCAACTTGGCAGCAAGTTGAGGACATGACATTAGTGTGTGTGTGTGTGTGTGTGTGTGTGTGTGTGTGTGTGTGTGTGTGTGTGGCTACTGTAAACATTTGAACACTGTTTGGCAAAGGTGTTTAAAATATTGTTTCTGCCCTTCCCTGTTGGTAAAGTACACACACACACACTTCCAGTCTGATTTAGGACCACATCATGGATCAGGCGCTCTCCTCCTCCTCGTCTCTTGGCCTATGTATGATAATAAATTATAAATGGTTGCTTTCATTTTTCCATCCTGTTCAGCTATTTCTCTTTTTTATTTTATTCTCACCAGGAGGTGAGCTACTGCCAGGGGATGAGTCAGATCGCTGCCATCTTGCTCATGTACTTGAATGAGGAGGATGCTTTCTGGGCTTTATCCCAGCTCCTTACAGACACCAAGCATTCCATGCACGGTGAGACGGGAAGAGACAGACAACTTAGGACAATAGTTACCACAAGAAACGGATAAATGAAATGTGGTTTTTCAGTTCAGGCTGGTTTGTCTAATCATCTTTTATCTCTAAAAGCAGCTCCAACCATCACGCAGTCTTTATAACCTAGCTTTTTCTTCGTTAGGGTTTTTCATCCCAGGATTTCCCAAGCTGCAGCGTTTCCAGATTCACCATGAGCTCATCCTCTCCAAGATGCTGCCCAAGTTGAAGAAACACCTGGTGAGTTGCTGTGCAGACAAATAACTTTATGCCGAACAAGATTAAACCTCTTTGGGAGGATGTTGCCCTGATGATCTGTTCTTCTGCAGGACAAGGAGCAGATGGCAACAGGGATTTACGCCACCAAGTGGTTTCTCCAGTGCTTCATTGACAGAGTGAGAATCGATTATCGTCTGCGTTGATATTTTTCTTTTAAATCTGGTTAAAAATCCACTAAATTTCAACTTTCAGACTCCTTTCACCCTCACCTTACGTTTATGGGACATCTACATACTGGAGGGGGAGAAGATCCTCACCGCTATGGCCTACACCATCTTCAAGCTACACCAAAGTGAGAAGGAAGCTAATTATGCTATTTATAAATGTTAAATCATCTGAGCTACAATGGCGCCCCCAATGGGAGGCCAGAAATACGGCTAGAAAATTGCTGGTGAGTTAAACAAAAACAAAAAAACTCAAATAAATTTAGAAATAACATTTCAAAAAACTGAAATTAGTTTTTTGGGAATGTTTGTGTTTCCAAAATTTGTGTTGACTGTTTTGGATGCATATTGTTTTTTAATAAAAGAGAATAAAGATGGAATGCAAGGCATCGCCACAGGCTAAGCTCTTCCGGAGTTACAACTAGGATCCATTTGGTGTGCCACCCCATAAGTTTTTTTTTTTTGGCCCCATCTGGTCACCCTTGTCCAAATTTTCTGGGGGCGCCCCTGCTGAATCTTTAAACCCAGGATTATGTCACACACGTCCTCTCGGCCGGCTGCATCTGCTCTGCGTGGCTTGTTGCTGAGGAGAAAACTCAAAAGCCGACTTTCCGTTGGATGCATAAACAAGGATTGAATTTAGAGCCGAGTTACTGTCATTAACAGGCCTGTTTCTGTCTGTATTTCACTGCATGCAGGAGATTAAACAATGCTTCATCCGCACTGATGTTTTCTGTATTGTGTCTAATCAGAGCGCCTGATGAAGCTTCAGTTGGAGGACCTGAGGGAGTTTCTTCAGGAGCAGCTGGCTTTGTCTTTCTTCCTTCCTGATGATGTGGTGGTTGAACAATTACAGGCTTGCATGTCAGAGCTGCACAGTAAAAAGCTGGATCTACCTCCTCCAGGTGCAGCACGGTCCTTCTGTTTCCTTTTCCAAAAAAGAAAGAAAGAAAGTCTTTTATCACTGATGATCCATGAATCTAAGACATTGAATTTTCCATGTTTCTTTGTTAAGTGAAATTAGATTAAATTAGATGGATTTTATGATTCATTTATGATTTGTAAAGAATTACCTAAAACCAGACATTCCCAGCAGCTGTTATTCAGTCGTGCACGTTAGTTTGGGGGGAATTCTGGTGCATTCCTATGCAGAGAAAAGGTTTTTCCATGAATTCTTTGCTTTAGGCCTTTCTGCAGTGCTGCTGTTAGAATAGGGTCAGAACTTTCTAAACGATAATGTTATTTCTCATTAATAGCTCAGTGGTGTGGTGGCTCTCGTTGTGCCTGTGTGGGTTTTCCAGGACACAAAAGCACTCGGATCAGAGCGACCTGCGTTCATCAGAAATTTAAGTCGTGCTTTCCATTTCTTGTTTTAGGCAAGTCCGACGAGCTGCCCAAGAAGCCTCTGGGTCAAGAGAGACCGGTCCTCCTTGTGCCTTTGCAGTCTGACTCGCCTCTGGAGGTCAAAACAAACCTGCATGCCAACAGCGAGCTCGTTACAGATGACACCGCCCTTCAACAGGAGCATTTCCCAACAGATTCCCAGAAGGGAAGCCTCTCGGGATCAAACACACCTTCATCAGAACCTGCTTTTCAGACTCCAGGAGCTCCTTCCCTGAGGCCTTGTAGAGCACCTCCTTTACCTCCAAAAGAAGACAAGCTTATGGTAAAAGTAGGGCTGAGTGATGTAAAGGATAAACACCCAGAACAGGAGAACCAGACGAGTGAGCCGGAGTCCCAGGAGGATCCAGTGGACTGGCCTCCCCCCTATGTGCCCTCTGCTCTGGATGCCATCAACATACAAGCTGAGGAGGAGATTATGGACCTTCCAGATCTTCCACCTCCACCTTTTTTCTACTCTGAACAGAGCAACCAGAGGTATCTGAGCAATGACTCTCCCAGACCGGGGGCTCAGACTGGCCTAGAAATCCAACATCGCTCTCCTTACCCTCAATTAGATTCACCGTTGGTCCCTCAAACAAAGTTCTCCGCCAAACCACCTCCATCTCTCAACGTCCCAAAGCAAAAGAGTCCTCCTCAGTGTGCCTCCAAAGCATCGTCCTCTTCTCCCAGACTCCCACCACCAAAGCCAACGAAGTTCCCCATTTCTCTTTATGTCCCTGGGTCTGCTGGCGACAGGCGGCCCTCCAACACCTCCCAGTACGACAACCTGTCCGAGGCTGATGACGAGGACCGTTTAGTGGAGAGGTTGCTGGCCTCTACTCCTGAGGAAGACCTCAGCATCCCACCTTATACTACTGACAGAGACTACGACCCTGCCTTCTACCCTGTACCCCCACCTCCCGCCTTCATTCCTCCGTCTCCTCCCTCCATGTACACTCTCCCTAGTTTGCCTCAGGAGCCTGAATATAAAGGCGAGGACGGCTGGGTGGAGGATTCCATCATCCCCCCTCCTCCATCCCGTTTTGCTGACAGACTGGTTCCATTTCAGTGTACCACTGCCATCTGCTTGGACACACACAGAGCCGTGTCACCAGTCTACTCCAAGAATTTCTCCAGGGGCCCGAGAGACCACTCCGCCTTCCCAGCACCTTTGTTGTACACGGGGTCACCTCCAGGTCACTCCAGGTCGTCAGGACAGTCACCAGTAGGTGTGGCCCTGGTTCGATCCAGCCCTGACTTCTGTAGGACGCCTCCTGGTGGACAGGCGCTGCCAAAATCAGTGACTTTTTAATAAGAATTTGCATTTCAAACCCCTTTAAAAGGCCAGTATGTCTGTGTGAGAAGAGAAATTTTCATATATTATCTACTGTACAGATATTTGTAAAGGAGTTGGTGTCAAACCCATTTAAAATGTTCTTAATGTTGGTCAAACTGTGTATTTGTCAGGCTTAGTTGTTCATAATATCACCTGTGGTTTAATTCTGGTTTGTTTTGGACAGACAGACACAAAAGCACAGTTATCAGCTCCAAGTAACTCCAACAAAGTGTCTTAAACTATCTTGGTGCTCCGATTATCGCAGCTCAAACCAGGGTATCTGCAGGTTTAAGGGAGCCAATTTTAAGACTTTTTAAGACCTTTTTTTAAGCTATTTAAGCAGGGCAGCAGTAGCTCAACAGGTTGAGCGGGTTGTCCAGTAATCGGAAGGTTGCAGGTTCGATCCCGGCTCCGGACAGAGAATTCTGCTGTTGAGTCCTTGGGCAAGACACTTAACCCACCTTGCCTGCTGGTGGTGGTCGGAGGGACCGGTGGCGCCTGTTCTCGGCAGCCTCGCCTCTGTCAGTGCGTCCCAGGGCAGCGGTGGCTACATCATGGATGTGTGTGAATGGATGAAAGATACACTGTAGCTTTGGAGTCCTGACTCTGAGAGGTGCTATACAAGTGCGGGTCATTTATCATTTTAGCTATAATTTCCAGCTGTTGCCTGGAACCGGTGCTAACCATGCCACGATCGTGGGATTAGCCATCCAGTTACCATTAAACTTCCCCATGGCGCAAGCTCCCACTAGCTTAACCAGCTAACGTGCTCATCTAAAAATAGCCCCCTTTCACAACCAACTGAATGTGTACGGTTCCGCTTACGCCAACAACGTACACAAAAAACGCTGAACACCAACTAGAAATTCACGAAAATTTTATAGAAATAAAAGAATCTTGTTTATTGGGTCTTTGGTCATTTAAGACCTTTGGAAACTGTATTTAAGGATTATTTGTAATTTTTAAGGCCTTAAATTTGGAAAAGCTAATTTAAGGCTTTTTAAGGACCCGCGGATACCCTGTAACGCAAGGGCTTCTCAGGCTGCCAGGGAGGATCACCGCTGTAGCGTTTGTTCTGAAGTCGCAATTAAACCATGAGCAGGCTCACGGTATTAATGAGAACCCGTCAATACCGCTTTGTTACATCCACTGAACAGATAATAATAGATTTAATGTGGCATAAAAGTAAAGAAAAAGTACATTTCCTTGTAGCGCCACCTAGTGGCCAGATCAGAATGACTGAATTTCAGCTCTAAATGTTTTGTAAAAGAGGATCTCCACCTTTTTAATATAAACATTATGCTTATCTGTCCAAGTCTATTAACAAATGTTACAGATCAGGGATGAATTCAAATGGATCAAAACCTTATTTATTCATTCAGAGCCATTTGTGTGACTTCGGTGTAAAGTTTCCTGCTTAAAGGAAACGTGTCCTTGTAAAATGGAAGATGAGCCATAAAATACTTTATAAGGAACTTTAAATAACTAGTTCAGAAATCTGCACAGCAACAGACACAATTTTCAGACCTAACACAGAAACGTGTAATATTTTATTTGTATTTTGCACCGGTTTGGTCTTTTTTTTTTCAAGCGTTTGCTTAAGGAGGATCTTTGGTCTTGCGGTGCGAAGACTCAGAATGTTGGACTCTCGGCGTCTTTTGTTATGCAACTCCAAACTGTGCATCTCTACTTTTATCAATCTGTCACCATGGAGACCGGATGTGAGACCAAAGCTGATCAACATTTATGCAACTACTTGAGTTTTTATAAAGAAATTAACTTTAACTGTCTTTGTGTTATTTTAACCACAGGATCAACTTTTTACTGATTTCAGACTTTTATTGCGCACCCATAAAAATCATGCAGTCCTGCCTATTGTACAAATGTGAAGTGGCTTCGTATGAAGCTATGTGAGCGTGTTTAACCTTAAGTAAACATTAGCAACATTATGTAAGAAAGCAGCCACAAGCTGCACTTGATAAGGCACTCTATACATTTAAATCTGCAACATAATCTTTATATTATTCTTAAACTACAAAGTTTTAAAGGACATACTAAGCCACACTCTTCAATGCAAGCTGCTTGGCTTTTTATCTATTTTACAGATTCCATGAATAAAAAATATATTTGTATGTAATACAAGAACAGCCCGCCACGGCCCTGACAACCATATATATTCGTGCACATCATCTGAGGATCGTCAGAACGAGTTGAATCAATTCTGACTTCTTTAAAGTGTTTTTTTTTATTTATTACCATAACAAAATGTCCTGCCTTCATATAAATAAGAGTGAAGTGAACTGCATGGTGACTCTAGAGCTGCAGCGGCGGCTCCACGTTCACATCTGGAGCTGACTCATGAGGTTTGAAAGTGAGGCGACGCTCTCCCTGAGTTTGGAGTCCTGCTCCTGTCCCAGCGACACGCCGGCCAGGCGAGTGGATCCATTTGCTCCCATGATGCAAGGCAGACTGAAGAACACCTCTGCACCTATTCCCCCCCAGCCCTGAGGGAACCAGAGCCGTTAGAACCCACATGATGGAGAATGGCGTTTTCATACGCTGGGTAAATCACCTGAGCCAGGGTGGAGATGGAGTGCGCCTTCATCTTATTTGTCAAGATGCTGTTGGTGATGTCGGCAACAGAAAGGCCCACAGACCACGACCTCTGACCTCGATTCTTTATGAGCTCAAAAGCCCTGTAGACATAAAAAATGTTCAAAAGCCCATAAAACGAATCCTTCAAGCGAAGGGAGGATGTAACGGTACCTGTCCAACAGCAGTTTGGTCGAGTTGGATCCCGGTGTGATCTCAGGCGTGTCGGAGCTCAGCCCAATGCTGCTCATCACAGAAACTGCAAACAAAAACAACGCATAAGCCTTTTAGGATGAGACCACCAATAATGAGGGCAAAGGACCTACGGGATGAGCTGGTGCTTTAAATGGTTTTATAAAAACAACAGAGATAAATATAGAACCCCAATATCTCCAGCATGGGAAACATTCAGATTCTTCTCTTTTTGGCTTACCTTTGTTGTCTGAAAGTTCCCCTATGACCCATGCAGGTTTATGAGTGTTCAGATTAATATCCAGAGCGTGACTGAGCCGCTCCGAGTCCAGATTACATCCCGCTCCGACCACATGTGTCGGAGGAAGTCCACTCTGCCTCCAGGCCACGTGTGTCATGATGTCCACTGGATCGGAAGCACAGATTTTTGGGAAAAGTTTGTTAAAGCATTTTTTTAAGTCATTGAAGGTAGAATCTGGTGCCATTACTGACCTGGTTGTGATGCAATGAGCATGATGGCACCGGGGCTGAAACGTGCCAGATTTGGGATTATTTTTCTGTACAAATCCACATTAGTCTGAACCACGCTTACGTAGGACTGCTCGCCGCTCCACGCGTTGGCCGTCACCACGACGACCCGGGAGCCGGCAGAGGCCGATAAATCTACAGAGGTGGACAAAAAAACATCTTCAGGTCTAACGATAGAAAGTCCTGTAGACACAAAGCTGAAAGCTTTATTATTTCAACCTCTGACAGCTCCCATAGTGATGAGTCATCAAGTAGTGACAAGTGTTCTTAGCCAAGACGTTACAGCATGACGGTGCAGAAAGTGGCTTACCTCTTGATACCTCAACCTTTGGCACGCTGAATATTTCTAGATCTGTGCTGCCACCTTTGGTGGAGCTCTCAGCAACATCAATGAAAACAAGTTTATCCACATTACACTAGAAAAAACGTAGAGTGGGGCGATGTTAAGAAATAAAATGTGAAATGTAGACCATTCAATAAAAGACGTTACATTTTTATAGTTACTTTAGATAAAATGCTCATCACACACGCCATCCCTAAATCCCCTCCCCCGATGACTGAAACTTTTAAGGTCTGTTGTTCCTCGGGCTTGACTCTACCTGAAAAAAAAGGTTAGCCATCAAAAAGATGGTATTAAAATAGAAGAGTGAAGCAACGTGCAAAAAAAAGAAAAAGCACCATCACTGATCTGGAGATTAGAGACGAAAGCCAGGAGCTGATGAGGGTCTTTGCTGTCCTCCGTGATCTTCGAGGACAGCGGAGGCTCTTCCTCAAACTTAGAGATCATCTCATTCAAAAGCCCAACGACTGATGACTTGGGCTGTTACAAAGCAACAGAAGAAGAGGTGGAATGAATGAAAACATCGCAAAGAGGAAGAGATGTTTGCATTTTAGAGAGAGACTCTCACATAATCCCAGTTGTGAAGTCCTGGCAGGTAGATCCGTCCTTTGGCATTGACATGCTTGCCCTCCCTGATGACCATGTTGGAGGTGGGTCTCAGGAGACAGATGGGAGGCGTGAAGGGGAAGGAGTCCAGAAGCCACAGCTTAATGGGGATGTTGTAAGAGCGACCTTAGTGACACAGATGCTTTCATTAGAACAAATTCAAAGCACAGTTCTGTAATGATAATTTAATCGGTCATTGAGCGAAGATTTAATCCGTGTTACCTTTATACTTTACAGGAATGACACCAGTTAACTTCAGGAGATCTTTCTGAGTGCTGTCAGTGTATGCTGAAATGTGTAACGCTTCTTTTAGTATCTACTAGAGACGCAAACATCTGTGGTGATGAATGAGAACGCAACAACTCACTGTAAGTAGCTGTGGACGGTCTCATCTCAGGGAAGAGTCGATGGATTTTCTGCAGCTCCTCAACGGCAACATCATGAAATTTGTACTGACAGGAGAAAACAATTATCTGGGTGGAGCTAATAGGAGGTTGAATTGGAGCATCAAGGCAGAGCTAATTTCATCCACAGATATTTATTCAGTAAAATCTCAGCTCAAGATCAACACAACTGATGTTCAGGATTGTTTAGAAAAGTTTTGCATCCACATTTGTCACCAGTGCTCTAGCTTTTATCACTCCAGACTCCTAAATGATCAGCTGATTGTGTTGATTACCTGGCAGCACCTACATGCTATTTGGCCTGTTGATCCCTGAGATGTCAGGGCACGTTTAGTTTTCCCACGCTCACTGAATTAAATAGGTCCTCGTGTGTCACGTGATTAGACCTGATATTAGCTGTTTTATTAGTCTTAACAGAAACCATATGGGTGAAAACGTATGTTTAACTTTGACATTTTGTGAATATTATTTAATATTTCAGATTATTTTCAGTAAATTAAAACAAATACGCAGTAAATCAGCCCAATGAACACCCTGTGATGTGTCTGGCCCATTACGCTGTTGTGATTTCTCCGTTCCTTGCTTTATTCCCAATTATTTTTAAGTTTCTCCCTGACATCGGTAAAAAAAAATAAAAATAAAGCTGGTTCTGCCAGTTTGTTTAGACTGGCAGCAGCTAGCATAAAGTCGATGATGCTAGCCAGCTAATAGGTAGCAATTTTAACTATTTTGGGTGTATGTTGCCAATTTAATAAATGACTCACCTTGGAGAGGATCCGCTGTATTTTCTCTGACTTGAGGTCCATCTATTTAGTAAAAATAATAAAACAAACGCGTTTATGCCCTCTGGTTCTGATATGGCAGCCGATTATCTTGAACTTCAGCTCTTTCAATAAACTTCCGCAAACTTCAAGGAGTAGCCAAACAGGAAGCTAGGTTACACTGACGTCATTAGAATAATTACTTCAAAATTACCCGGTGTCCTGCACAGAATCTGCTCGGGGTGTCCAGGATCGGCTCGTAGTCCTTCGACATCCCGATGACGTCAAAGTAGTTGATTGGCTGAACATGAAGCTTACGGAAGTGATGCTATCACGTTATGATTTTGATTGGTCAGAGCATATTTGCGGTAGTAGTCTTAGTGGTTGTAGCAAAAATCAACACTTTTTGGAGAAAATATGTTTGAATTTCTAAAGGAAATGTAAAATATAAGCAAATGCAGGGGCGGATGTAGGACTGAAGAAGATCCGGGGCTTAACACACACACGCACGTGCGCGCGCACACACGCGCGCGCTCACACGTGACACGCACTAGTCATCATATATATATATATATATATATATATATATATATATATATATATATATATATATATATATATATATGTCTTGTACCACATAATTTTTAATCTGAAGCTACATATTAAGCATATTCAGGGCAGAGTATTGTTCCTGTTAGTGTTTAGTGTGAGATGATAGTAAATATTCCCTTTCTTTCCCCAACAACTTTACCTGACAGTAAGCTAACTTTAGGCAAACCAGCAGCACCACAAATATTTTCAAATAAGACCCACAAACCTGAGTCAACACCAGTCTCATCAAAGCTGGGGTTCTGTTGTTGTACTTTTGGTCTAAAAAAACATCCTTATGTCCATCTTCACTCATGTGTTTCAGGCAGAGACTGTAGAAGAAGCCGGCTGCTGAAGGGCTTCTTCTTCAGTGGTGGAGGCTCAGGCAGGCTGTATACAAACTACTGCCAGCTGCGCCCTCTCTGTTGGACTTTGGTACTGCATGTTACTTCCGCGATTTAGATCCGGGGCTTATCATGAAAGATCCGGGGCTTCAGCCCAAGTAGCCGGGCCTAACGCCGCCCCTGAGCAAATGATAAACGGTGACCCTCAAAAGCTCTTGATGTTGATGAAATGGGGCAAAATAAAATACAAGAACTTTACTGAAAGACACCAAGCAATATTCTGAGTCAAAGAATGTATTTAGATAACAACTAAGGAAATATACAGACAAACTTCACATTAATACAAAGAGATATGGCTTCACGTATAAGAACTGTTCTATTTTTTGTCAGTCCGATGTTGGTTTTATGCTGTTTCACATTCTTTACAAAACAAAGATAATATGGTGTTTTATTAACAAATTACAATGATAGAGAAAACATTTAGGTGTTAACAAACAAGATTTTACCGTAAATCCTCTAATATTAGCCTATATTCAATTAACTGCCGGGTATCATATTTTGGCTGATGTCGGAGACGGCGGAGGTGAATAATGGCCGTTTTTTTATTGTGGCCGGGTGGAATGTGGTAACAAAGCAAGTATGGGGGTGGTTGTGTCATCCATCTCACTTTTGATTTGCCAGTGATAGACCACGAGCGTAACTTTAACCGTGCAGAGACGAAGAGGAGGCGAAAATTTGATATCAAGTTCAAAGAGAACGTGCTGATTACGCTTCAGAACACTCTGGGGAGCAGTAGCAGGGGTTGTATGAACTAGTCACTAGTCAACTTCACTGCTCTATAGTGACTTTTTATGCCTGTCATCGACTAGTCGCTGTCACGTGATACTGACCTGCAAGATGCAGTCCTCTGAAAAGACAGCAGCCTGCTGTCAGCAGGTGACAAGCTCCTGCGTGTCGGGAGGCAATGCGCTGTGCCAGAGCGTCGGTCCTGACACCCGCCGTAAAATGGACATTTAACCAAATTGTGATGTTTACCCTCTTGCAATTTAACCTTCCTTCCCCTCACCCCCATCCTAACCTTAACCAGCTTGCGCATGCAAAGCTCTGATTGTTGACGCGCTCCAGACATCTGCGCCCTGAGCACGGCCACAGTAACATTATCAAATCAGGTGTCGCCGCCTCAAAAACTAATTTAACACGCGATCGTTCATGTCGGCTCATTTCCTTTTATGTTTTCTGTCTTTTATTTGTGCCTGATGCTTTTCGCTGCTGTGGATCGGGGTGCATCACCTGTTTTGTCCTCTGTGACACAACTAACTGATGTGGCCGGCGAGCAGCGCGCACTCCGCTGTTTTTGGGGTCGGTAGATCTTTTAGAACTGCAGTTCAAAGGTAACTCATAAGGTGAATATATATGAACCCAGGAAGCAGTTTTTCTTTAGGATTGAGAGGAGATGCAGGAAGATAATAAACAGGCAGGACAGAAAAATAGTCAAATAAAAACAAGTTAGTTTTTGTACCTGGTGGTTGCAACAAACAGACACAATTGAAGGTAATCAGAAGTGAGGAACAGAAAATGAAATAATTTTTTAAATGTTTAGAGCAGCAGGAACTCTGAGAGGCTGCAGGCGCATCAGTGAGTTTGCGGCCCCTGCGCAGGGGGAGGGGTAGGTCTGAAGCAGAAACTACCGTTGTTAAAAGAAATGTGTTTAACTTTGAAAATGTGGGCGCAATTTTAATTGTCAAAAACTCCAGCGAACCATTAGTTCATTTTGCTCAAATAGAAATTGAGGCCCGCCTCTAATTCTGGCCCTCCTTCCAATTAAGGCCTGGAGCTTGATGAGCTTGAGTCAAATACAGGCCCGGGCCTGTATTAGAGGATTTACGGTAAACTGCTGATGTCTTTCCAAAACTATGTGTGAAAGCCGAGTAGAGTTGCAGTAACGTGACGTCATCGGCAGTCGAAGGACCCCGAGCCGATCCTTCCGACACCTGTATGGCACGCCATTGTAGCATAAAATTGGACGGATATAATGTATTTACTTATAACAAAAAGTATATTTATAATTTTTACGTAGCCAAATGGAATTTTAACAACCCATTTATGCTGCATGAGGCAGCTGAAGAAAGTCAACCTGCAGTCAATGAGGGAGTTCTACACCGCAGTCGCGTCGAGTCTATCCTCATCTCCTCTGTCACCGTGTGGTATGCTGGAGCTACCAGCAGGGACAAGAAGAGGCTGCAGGTTGTACGCTCTGCTGAGAAGGTTGTTGGCTGCAAACTCCCCTCAGATCACAGCTGAACTGTGTTACCCTGGACAGTCTTTTTTACTCACTCCCATCTGGCAGAAGGCTCAGATCCATTCGGACCAGAACCTCTTGCCACAAGAACTGTTTCTCCCCCTCTGCAGTCGGACTCATGAATAACAATCCTAGTCGCTTGGTCCCGCTCACCTGACCCTGTGCTGTGTTCAGAGGCGGAGCTGGCCTAAATGGCGCCCTGTGCGAGATCCCCCTGTGACCCCCCCCCCCCCCCCTTTCAAAACAAAAGGAGGGACTGTTCGCAGGAACCGAATTTCACCACAGGATGTCATTTTCCTTTATTTCTACATAATGCTACTTTAACTGGGAAAATGTCTAAAAACCACACACAGCAAGTATTAGGTGTGCTTTGGGGATGTGGATGCTTTTGTCAGAAATGTTTCAAAATAAAGTTAAATTATATTGATTTCACACACAACCTGTAACAAGTAGATTTGTTTGTTTTTAATAAAAGGAAGAAAGAAATATATTTGCCACAAGTGGCTTTTGAAATATAATCCAAATTACACCCACACACAAATAAATATAGTCAGACTGAGAAAAACTGAGAATAAATAAAATGCTTTAGGTAGTATATTTCTAATACTACATAAAATAAGAAATTGTGAAGTTTTCTGCATAAGCATCTAATGGTATGTACAAGTATCTTAAAAATTAAGAATTTCTGCACCAAGATGAAAAGAGGAAAACAAGCAACATCTGCCATTAATTTTATAAAAATATTCCCAAAATAGTTCGTTTGCAGCTTAAGTATTTACAGATGGGGACTTCTGTAAACCCAAAAACGTCCCATTACTTTGTAATGCCTGAATAACTTGTGCACATGATCATTTTTGGGTCATCTTTGACTAGAATTTCTCTTCCCCACTCAAACCCAAGACGGTCCAACATATGGATACGAGACTTCACGTAACATCTGCAGACTCCACTGTCCCATCATTCAGAAGGTACAAAGACAGTTTATTTATCAAAACAGGAACAAAGAGCTTCAGTTGGTTTTTTTCCTCTTGGCCTTTTTTCTGATTTCTTCTTCTTCTCGCTTCTCCTCCTCCAGATCCTCCTGCACGGCCATTCTCAAACTAAAGATGCAACAAATTGAGAATGTGAACGGAATTAGGTGAACGAAGGCAAATTCACAAGCAGCAATAAGTTTATTTTCATTTTAATACCTCCTGGCTTCTTCTTTCTGCATGTCTTTCCAGCTGCTCTCCATGAACTTAAGTGCATAGTCACTTTCATCTCTGTATCTGAGATTAGAGGCAAAAATTGATGACCAACATTTCAAATATATGTATATATTTACATATTAATACTTTTTAAACCACAAAAACCCAGTAAGATTTGCTTTGAACCATCAGCAATAGTTAACTCATTCACTGCCATTGATGACTAAAGTCGTCATTTGCATTTTTTTACTGTTTGAGCATCGGAACGAGCCCCCGCGCTGAGAGAACAAACATCTCAGCCCTGAAGCCGATCTTCATCCACATACGTCACAGATCACATGATCAGGAAGCAACACATCCATGTGTTTGGAGATCGTTTTGGGCCAATCCTGTAAAAAAAGTGAGGCGCGAACCGGAAAAGCGTCTGCCGATCACAATTCGACAACGGATTATGAAAGAACGGATAACGCTCGAAACACGCGGCTTCTTCCTGATGTAAGAGGTGAGTCTCCTCTTTGTTTTGGTTGTTTTGGCATCGACATCATGCTAGCGCACAACGTTCTGTGACTCTTAAAACAAACAGTAAAAACAGTGAGAAACGCTGGCAGCGAAGGCCGTTAGTGATCAGGAAACGGCTGGCAGTGAATGAGTTAAGGACTTAAGGACAGCACTTACTTCGATCGATCGTAGCCAAAAATTTCTCGAATGTGCCTGGATACTTCCTCTTGCTCGTCACCTTCATCATCAATAAAATCATCCATTTCTGGGTCGTACTCTTCCTCCTCATCTTCATATTTCCTCTTGTATGCAGATGTAATCGGTGGCAACATTGGTCCTGGAAAATAAGTAACAGAGTTTATTTCATTTCATGCAAGCCGAAAACCATTTAAAGGCACATTAGGCAGTTTTGGCTTGCTTTTAGCACCCCCTAGTGTTTGTTCAGTATCAAATCACCTCTCCTCGCTGTGAGTTAATCTTTTTAACACCTTAATCTAACAGCTGGAATGTCTCCTCAGCCTTCATTAGTGTCTACAAGTGTGGTTCATCACTAAATCAAACAATTCAGCTGTGTTCATAATCTAAAACATGCAGGAGCCGTGCTGGAAGCAGACTGCAGCACCAGGCATGTAAAGGGTCGTTTTAGCACATACGGGCTCAAGAAAATGATTTAAAAATATGCAAAAGTTGCATAGTGTCCCCTGAAACACCTCTGAGACATCCACATCAGAGCTGGACACCGAATCGTTTCATTTAGTTAGTTAGACAGAAAGGTTGCTGCTCTGTGACCCAGTAATAACGATAAAAGCAGCTGACAAAGTCTGGCAAACAAACCCTTTGCCCTGCCATTCTCTGTCTCTTTGTCATGTTTGTTAAAAATCAGCAAGTATACATTCTATTACTACATTCATTTTAATTAAATGTACAGCGACTAAATACAGGGATGTTCATACCTGATCATGGTTCTGATCAGGAGCAGAAACTAAAGGCTCACATGTAATCCAAGTACAGATAACTACAAGTTTGTTTTAGCAGTACTTGTGGTAATACTTTCCTCCCGTGGGTACGTCTGAAAACAGAAAACGATTCAAGTGATACAAATTCATGACTTATCCTCTTTTTGGTTCTTACCTGGTGGTCTGTTCATAATAGGTCTGGGCGGCATTCCAGGTCTGGGCGGCATTCCAGGTCTGGGCTGCATCCCAGGTCTGGGCGGCACCCCAGGTCTGGGTGGCACCCCAGGTCTCTGCAGCATGCCTGGCCGAGGAGGGACACCCTGTCTGGGTCCGCCTACGTTCTTGGATGAGATAGTCTCCGACACAACAGTGCACTTGGGTCTTCCAGGCCCTGAACCAATGCTGCCAATCTGTCGCCCCTGTGCCGGTCCTCCACTACCAGATCTACCTGGTACAGTTCCTGGAGGTCGAAACCCACTTCCTCCAGGGTGACCCTGTGGACCAACTCCACCTGGTCTGGCCTGTGGTGCCTTCACAGATTTGGTGCCAACAGGCCTTCCCGGAGGCTGGCCTCCTGGCTTAGCAGGGCCACCCGAAGAAGGTCTCATCACCGAATTACTGTTAGATTTGACCCCAGAACTATTTCCATGCCTTAGTGGTTCCCCTTTGCTGGATTTGAAGCCTCCAACTGTGGACCCTTGCCTCATGGAACTACCCTGAATGGGTCTGGTCTGCTGGCTGGAACCAGTTGAACTTGGCCTGTTCCCTGGAGTACCTGAAGCTTCTTTTGGATGAGATGACAAATTGTCTTTCCTGAAGCTGAGGTCACTGGAGGTGCTGGACTTTTTGGTGGCGGATGAGGGCTTTGGGCCTACTTGTTTGACTGAGGTGTGAGATGTTGGGGGTTTTGGGGGGAGTTTACCGGATGTGCTGGACATGCTACTCTTAGACCTTTCTCGATCACTGTGAGGAATCCTGCCTCGATCTCTTTCTTTATCACTAATGGGGGCCTTAGAAGAAAGACCTCTGTCACTTGTCAGCATCGGGTGTGGCTTCCTGCCTGACCCATTAGAGGGACTTGGCTTCTCTGAAAAGTTCTTTTGCGTTTGTGGTCTGCTGAGTTTCTGTTCTTTCTGTTGAGGGCCTTTTCTCATCAAGCCAGAGCTAGACTGAGACTTGCCATTTCTTTCATTCTCTGTCTTTGAGTCTCTGTTTTGGCCAAGCCGCTTAGCTTTGCGCTCCATCTCCAGTTCCCGGATTTCGTCAGCCGTACGGAGCCTTTCATCATTTTTGAGTACCTTGGGTTTTAAATCAACTGGCTCAAACTGCTTCTTTTCTGCCAACTTGAGTAAGTCGGCAAAGTTCAAAGGAGAAGAAGCAGATTTGGGTGGACCACTGTTTTTCTTTGAAAATGATTTGTTGCTGCAACTTGCATTGATGCCAGTTGTTCTCCCTGGTCTTGCCAACTCTGGCTCTTCATCGTGCTCAGAATCTGTCTGCTCATACTCATAATTATCTTCATCATCTAAAGGGTCAACAAGGTTATTCCTAAATGTCTCAGGTCTTGAACCATCTTCCTGCCTATCAAGTTTTGATGTCCTCTTTTTAGGACCCTCCACCACTGGAATACCATTGTATCCTTTGAAATTGTCCTTGGTTCTGGATGCCATGGCTCGTGCTTTCCGATCAGACTTCAACTCGACCCTCTTTGCTAAAAGCTTCTCCTTCTGTCTCTTCATTTCAATTTCTTAAAAAAATAAATAAATAAATTGAGTAAATATCCAAACACTTACATAGTATCTGGGCAACACAAATAAGATGTTTGCATCAAATGTCAATGTATTGTTATAAAGACCTTTCTTTCTGCAGTCAATGTGCTGCTTCTTCAGAAGTGCCTGCACAGCAGCCGGGTTCACGCCTTTGGATTTTGGATCCTTTTTTGGTGGCCCAGCTTGTAAACTGTAGCGCTTTTGCTGAAGAAACAAGGGAAAAAAAAAAACCGGATTATTTGGCAAAATGGAATAGAGGCACTGTGATCTGGTGCAAACTGACAGTTTAATCTAAAAAAGTGGCGCACAATGAGCATTCCAGAAGGGACAGAATAAAAAAAAAGGTAAAAATGAAAGGTCATCAAGCTTGGAGCTCAGTAGTTAGCTCAAATCATCAGATCCTTACTGCTTACACTGACGTGACTAACATTTGGTTTTGACGTAATTAAAAGAGATGAATAGATGAATACATATTTTAACTCACCTGTACATTGCTGACGCCCTGGTTTTGTGAAGCGATGTTCAATACATTGTCAAAGTCCATCATTTTGACAGCAGATGGTGGTAGCCTGTTTAGCTAACCGAGTAAATCTTAGCTAAAAATGCCGAAACTGTTGTTTAAATGTAAGCGTTAACGACCTGCACTTAGCTTGACAGCTAAAATATCCTGTGTTGTCAAACACAATGTACGGGGACAAAAACAGTATTTCCAAAAGTAAAAATGTTTTCACTTCATCGCTGTAGGATAACGTGCGCTAGCAACGTTAGCTAACCATACGTGTACACAGAGCTGTAAGCGTCAGCTAACCGAGAATCCAGCCAAAGTGCTCTTTGGACTGAAAACACATGACAACAAGGTAAGACACATCAAAATATCATAAGATTAGATGCTATTAAAAGTCAATCTTCAAGAAACACCGTATTGTTACACGGGGTGTTGTCCAACGGAAGGCAAAGTAGTAGTAAGCTAGACAAAATTATGGGACCAAACAGAAATGTACGGGAGCAAGACAAGTCTCAAAACGTATTTCCGCTTTTGTGTTCACACTGAGTCTGCGCAAAAGCTTTCCTTGGCTTCGGGAAAGGAGGAGTGAATTCTCTTGACTTCGTAAGTGTAGGCTTTATTAATTAAAAATACACTAAAACGTGTACAGAGACGCTGTAGCCAAGTAAAGATGATGTTAATGCCAAACAAAAAGCTAAATATTGGAAAATAAATAATTTGATGAAAATATACTTTATTCTTTTTCAGGCCTAGACTTTTTTCACGTGCGTTTCTACGTCATGTCCGCCCCAAAACAACTTTGACAGTTGCAGAACACATGATGTCGCCACTTGATCTAGAACACTCTGGAAATTGAACATTTTCCCCTCCAGTGGTGAAATTACAAGTGTTTAGGTTAATTAAAAAGCAAAAATTAGAACATGATTTAAATGCAAGTGAATATTCTGCATTGAAAATTGCAAAATGTAAAAAAAAAAAAAAAAAAAAAAAAAAAAAAGCATAAATCCAAAGCTAACTAAGGGCATTTATGTCATGTGATTTAGTGGACTTTTAAGGTGTTTGAGTACTTGCCATTTATTTTATTATTTTTAACTCCTCAATTTTAAAAGAAGTTCAAAGGCAAAAACACATCACTCGTGCACTTGTCTGTCTGCACTGACATTGTTTTCACATTAATTTCAGTTAACTTATGATCCACATTCCTTTGATAAAATGGCCTTGCTCCTAAAAAACATCTCTGACTTATTCTGGTGCGTACACCTAACCACTAAGATATGAAGACAACGCCCCGAAAAAGACTCCTAGGTCACAATTTTAAACAATAGAAGGTCAAGCCTTTTCCTTTACAGGTCAGACTTCACGATAAACTCTGCATGCTCAAGTCAGATGCATCAGTAGCATAAAGCTACTTCCTTTTCATGTAAAAAAATTATGCAAGCAGATTTATTTCTAAACTAAGTAATCTATAAACTGTCTTGCCCCCCTGCAAGCTCTAACAGTAGGCCTACAGATTGTTGCAGAAGCAATAACATCACGTTACATTTCAAAGGATTATTAGGGCACATGAAAAAACTAAAATACCAATGAAAAGGTGACTTTGTTGTTATTTTTTCAGTTAGGGTTACTTTATTGTAAAGTATTTTCAAGCAGAAGTGAGTGATGATTAACCAAATCAAGGAACACTGGCATTAAATCAACACCACGTGATTGTTATTCACCAGATAATTGGTTTTAATTCGATTGAAAATATGTTTGATGATGAAAGAATGTGGGATCTAAATTCAAGAGGATTAACACTTCAAATAGTGCGTGTAGAAGGATTTAAAGAAAGCTGCGTTTTAAGCCGGGCGTACACTGTGCGACTTTTTCACTTTTTTGAGCCGATTTTCCAGTCGTGCGAGAAGCCACGACATCTGGGCGAGTTTTGCGCCGAGCGGTCGTGTAGTGTACAGGGGGTTACGAGAGGCGATTAACACCACGTGACCAGCCGCCGATCAGCAATCGTGAGGTCGCAGGGACTTCTGGCGTGTTTGAAATTTCGCTCGTCCCTCGTGAGGGTATCGCACTGTTGAAGCGGCGCTGCGAGCAGCTGCAAGCAGCTACGATCCAAAAAGTATCGGAACCGCTCACGGCGCATGCGCGCGCGATCCTGCATCAACGCCGGCCGGTCGCTCGCTATTTAACACACGCTGTTCGTTTTTGTTTCTACACGTTTTTTTTACTCACAAAGATTGTCAAGAAAGCGTGTTTGTCGTGTTCATGTCAAATTAAACTGATCACAAAACACAGATTCACTTTCTTTATTTCGTTTTCCTCATCCAACCCCCATAAATCCCTGTGTGTCCTCCTGCAGCACTCCCGAAGGACAACAGGCAAGACAAAAAAGTCTGACGTGTTGAGTAAAAACTGCTATTTTTAGCACATTTTTAGGGCCGACGTGTTGCTACCAGACGTACAGTGTGAGCAGTCAGGTCGCATGCGAGAACTGGGTCGTACAGTGTGAGCACACGAATCGTGAGATCTGCTCTGCGAGGAAGTCGTACAGTTTGAGCTGAAGCTGAACGCTGCGAGTGAAAAAGTCGCACAGTGTACGCCCGGCTTTAGTGAATTGCATGCTCTAATCCACCGTAATCCATCTCCATCGGACTGTCCCTCACAATCGACCACAAACTTGACCCTTGATACTGCTTAGCTCCATTTTTGAGAAATGTAAATAAAGGCCATCTGCTTCAATGTGTAAACAGCGGGCATGCTCCTCCTATCAGAGGCGTCGCTGTCTCTTCGGCCCACCCCCTGCAGGGCCAATCTCTGCTCCCATTGGCTTAAATCGTAGGCCTGCATGCGTTACTGTCCGTCTGTTTCCTCCCACCGGACGTCGCACCGCCCACGAGATCGAGGACAAAAACAATCGGCATCCCCTTTGACAGAGGAATACAAACAAGAGGATCCGAGCGAATTTAGAAACTTTTGAGCTCGTTTCACCGACCCGGACGGCTGTAAGGGAGAAATGGTCTCTCCGGTGACAGTGGTGAGTGCGTCAGACACCGGCGTTTGAGACGAACAGGAACAAATGAAAGTAACAGCGTGTTACATGATAACAGGTCTTCCGAAGACGACCAATTCTGTCTTTAAATCAAAGCTAAATTTGCTCACTCAGCCTTTATTTGAGTTATCATTGAAAGCTTGCCATACTTTGTGTCGCGCGCACGGCGCATGCCCACTGGCTTGATTATTTGATTGCTAGTAAATAAGAATGCAGCGCATTAAAACGTGCTGCAGGACACACCTGGACATCTGTTACGTTGCCTTGATGCAGGCGTATTTTGTCATTTGTTTCTGCGTGTGATTGAAACGTGACACTTTAACTTTTGTTATCCACTGTCGCTGTTTCCTTGTTTTCTTTTTGTCTTTTGTACGAACGTTCTTTAGATTTCAGGAAAAGAAAATGCTCGCAAAAATGAAAAACATCATGTGACAACCTTTTTTGTCTGTTTTTTTTTCATAGTAACACATGCGTCAAGCCTGTTCTGGTCTTTCCTTTCATGTCCTGTGCTTTATTGTTGGTGCAATGTGCATTACTAATGAAACTGCTTGCACTGACAGAAATATGAGATGGCTATATTTAACTGATCTGGCCCTACTCTTATTTTGAAAGAGCTGCTATGAAACTGTTTCCTATTTGTAACTGCCTTGAAGGATGGTAGTGTGATGGTGTAGTGTGATTTGCCTGTGGTAAACTGATATGTAGGTGTGTGTGTGTGTGTGTGTGTGTGGAGCAATGCT
The DNA here is from genome assembly GCF_043380555.1 of Nothobranchius furzeri. Lineage (NCBI taxonomy): Eukaryota > Metazoa > Chordata > Actinopteri > Cyprinodontiformes > Nothobranchiidae > Nothobranchius > Nothobranchius furzeri. The sequence continues at coordinate 76,882,715 of NC_091744.1, read as the reverse complement.
TCCCATGCAGGTTTCTACAGACTGGTCCAGGATCTGCCAGACTGCTTTCGCTTTACTGGCCAAAAGCAGAGATGTTAGGGCCACCGTTAAACATTTAAACTGTATTATCTCCCCTCTAATGTCATTTTAATAAGAAACAAGTATTTTTGCTAAATTAAAAATATATTAGAGCTCTTACATTCACGCTTGTTCTTTTTAACACACGGCGAATCAGCCAATCATGTGGCTGGAGTTCAAGCTAGACATCAAAATAGGGAAAGGAGGGATTTATATGTTTTTGAATGTTGCGTGCATGATTGTTGGTAACTAACGTGCCAGTCTGAGTTTTTCAGAGCCTGCTGAGTGCATGGGAGTTTTGCATAGTCCAGAAAAAGAAAACAGCCAGTGAGCAGCAGTTGTGTGGACGAAAGTGTTTTGTTGATGTCAGGTCAAATGAAAATGGGCAGACTCGTTTGAGATGATAACGAAACAGCAGTAGCTCAAATTACCACTCCAGCAGCGGAAGACCGCACCACAACTGTCAGCTAAGAACGGGAATCTGAGGCTAAATTTCACATAGGATCGCCATAAGAGATTGAAAACAGGGCCTGGTCTGATTTCATCTGCAACATTCAGATGGTCGTGTCAAAATTAGGTAGAAACATGGAAGTATGGGTCCATCCTGCCTTATATAACTATTTGAGGCTGCTGCTGCTGGTGTAATGGTGAGGGGGAGATGTTTTGAGCCTACTATGGGCCCCGTAGTACCAGTTTATTATTTAATCACCACACCTACCTGAGTATTGTTGCTGACAATGTCCATCCCTTTAGAATCACAGTAGACCTCATCATGATGGCTTTTTTCAGCACAGTGCACCATGACATAAAGTTCAAATAATCTAAAACAACATGACTGAGCTTTCACAGTCACCAGATTTCCATCCAGTCCAGGACTTTTGCGATTTGATGGACCGGGAGAAGCGCACCATGAATCTGCAGCAACGGTGCCATGCTGTGATGCCCAAATGGGCCAAAATCTCCAATTAACGTTTCCATGACCTTGTTGAATTTGTGTTGCAAAAGTTAAAGCAGGTCTAAAGGAAAAAGGCGGTCCAGCCTGGCACTAGCAGGTGTACCTAAAACGTAGTCGGTGAATATAAAATGGAATCTCTTCAAGGGCAGCAGTAGCTCAGGAGGTAGTGCGGGTTATCCAGTAATCACAAGGTTGCAGGTTCGATTCCGGCTCCCACCAGAGATTGCTGCTGTTGTGTCCTTGGACAAGACGCTTAACCCGCTTTGCGTGCTGGTGGTGGTTAGAGGGACCGGTGGCGCCAGTGTTCGCAGCAGCCTTGCTTCCGTCAGTGCACCCCAGGGCAGCTGTGGCTCATCTGTGGCTCACCATCACCAGCATGTGCATGTGTGGATGACTGATTGTGTTGTGAAGTGCCTTGGGGGGTTGTGGAATCCTAAGAAGGTGCTATACAAATGCAGGACATTTACCATTTCAAAGGAAAAGTTACAAATCTCCATGTGATGTCAGAGATGGTTATTACCTTTCTGTAGGCCGTTAGGGTGATTTCAAATGTTTGCTCTTGTTTTGATGAAAACCTCCACACTCAGCACCATCTGGTGAGCCAGCTGTAGTGCTCATACGGGAACAAATTAATATTTGTGCTTTGCAGATAAAAAATTAAGTCCAGGATTCATAGACTGGGACTAGCAGCCATGATTAACCCACAGGTGCATGTTAATCCCATTGGAGGGCCCAGACCTGCAGCTGGTTCTCCCTTAACTATTTTTTACTTAATTAATACAAAAAACATTTTTTAAATATGCTATGCATTTTACTTTGTGTAATTTTATTTATTTATTTAGTTAGTTTTTGCTTTGCTTTAAGTGAAAATGATTAAACTTTTGACCTGGAAATGATCTGAAGCCATTAGAGCAGCTGTAGGATGAGCGGAACAATGTGGCGCTACTGTAAACTCTCATTGTTGTGTGGCTACAATGTCAGCTGTGCATCTCAGGACTGTACTTGTGTTACAGTTTCCCTCCACCAGGTTGGGTACTCAAGCCTTTACAGGTCTTTAAATATTTCTGTGTATCGTGTTTCAGACCCACAATAGATGTTGTCCTGTCTGGACGTTGTTTGGTGCTCAGGTGAAGCTGGTTTGTGTTTGTTTACTAACTCTGATCCGAGTATCAGCTTCATATAACATAATAAACTCATCAAGCCATTTTATCTTCACTCCGGCATGACACCCTGCTGCCTCCCTGCAGCCAATCATTAACTTTGTGTTTTAGTTTCAGGTGGCTAAATGGGACGAAACATTGGCAAACAACCTTGTGCCGTGTGGTCGATCAGGCGGGAAGATGAATTCAAAATGATTCATTTTGTTCGCCGCTAACAAAAACTTGTGTCCTCGTATTCGTCCTCACTCTAGCAATTATGATTTGTCGCATGAATTGTCACTGTTCCCACGGACAGCCGAGGCTTTATTTAGTTTGAAAGGAACAGAATACAGCTGAGATGCAAATCAGCCCAGTCCTATTCAGAGAGAGAGAGAGAGAGGCAGACCGACCCCGAGAGAAATAAATCATTTACAACCCTGCAAGGGCAGTTTAAGATTTAGACAAGCAATTACACCTTCCCGATGGATCGATTTTTCTGCAAACTCATTTAAAAATATTCTCACCTGATGGGGAAACATTGCAGCGTTAATGATTATTAATGTAATGGTGAAACAGTAACTCACTGACGTAGATGTTATCATCATCTACAGTAGATGAGACCAGCTGCTACGAGCAAATTTTGTTTAATTTCACTAAATGCAAAAAAATAATGTTGATTTAGTTATTTTGCTAATATCAGGTTTTAGGGACAACGTGCATCTCACACACTTATTGAGCTTTTTCATGCAGAGATGATACATGCTTAAAGTAAAAGTAAAAAAACAACAACAACATTTGATGAGATGCAAAAAATAAACCACCAAATGCAAAAAAGAGAGAACATTTCTTAGTAGCAGACATCCACATTTAGGACAAAAACGCATTTCATTCACTGGTTTAGTATTGAGTGAACTCGGTTAACATTTTTTTAGAAATGATAAAACTAGATGCTGAAAATAAAAGTTTTCCTCTTTTCACCAAACATTTAAGCACTGTTTCTCACAGGTCAGAAAATACCAAAGATAGCTTTAATCCATCCTTGAGTCCATTTCTAAATCCACTGATATTTTTTGCCTTCTCTGCCTGGAACCAGTTTGGCTTCAATGACACAGAAAAACTCAACACGGGGTCACATGCACGTACAAGGAAAAGTGCTCCAGTCACATTGTGAACTTCAGTTAAGCCAAAGCTAGAAATTCCTCTTTGCACCACTGGTGCATGGAGCCATCTGATAGGGTCTCAAACGATAGCATAAGCAGCATTCTTAAGGTTTTTTTGACCATAAAAATCGCAGCAAACTGCTTTTTACAAGGTTATTATGGAGGGTATGTGAGAAAAAACAGTACTAATTGCTCACATCTTGTTTGATACAGCACATTGTTTATGTTAATAATTAACTGAAAGAAATTTACGGTGCAGTAATTTTCCTGTTTGTGGTACCACAAAGCTCAGAACAAACCAAAAATGCAAATCAGAAACAAATTAGTTCCATTAAATGGATGCAAATGTTCACTAAACATGCTGAAGATACATTTGGGATTCTCAGGGCCGGTGCAAGCCTTTGTGGGGCCCTAGGCATGTTTTCCTTTGGGCCCCCCATGCCAACAAGTCGCCTGGGTAAAACATGCAGAATGTGCAATCACAACAATATAAAACCAAACAACACTGCTAACCTAAATGACTGTAAAAAACAATAAAGACATAATTTTGTTTGAATTAATTAAAGCAATAATTTTTTTTTTATTATGCTATCTTGATGCTCTTAGGGGCCCCTGCTGGTGTGGGGGCCCCATTCTTGTACGCCTAGAGCCGGCTCTGAGGATTCTTTTAGGGAAATGTTTTGATATCAGCATGTCAGACTTAAGGACAACCCACTCTGGGCGATCTCCTGAGGGATTGTGAGTTCACAAAATAACAAAACATCCTAATTCCAGTCAGTTTGCTTTCAGCTGGAGAATCTTGGTTCTCTAAAAGAACCCTATAGAGCAGTGGTGCACATTCCTGGTCCTGGAGAACCAGTATCCAGCTTGTTTTAGTTTTAACTCCACTTCAACACACCTGATTTCAATCAGCAGGCGATTAACAGGCTTCCGCAGAGCCTGATGAGCTGCTGAACAGGAGATTGAACCACTTAATTAGGTGTGCTGGAGTAGAGAAGCAACGAAAACTTGCTGGAAAAGCGGCTCTCCATGACCAGGAGTGAGTACCACTGCTATAGAGGCTGTAATGACAGCTGAAAACATGTCCTCTCATGTCTCCGCTGTCTCCCTGCTGGACACTGAACTCCATGATTGAACTACAACTTGATATGCTTTTTTATTGAGCTGTTGTGTAATGGAGGTCCTCTCTGCAAGGAGAGATTGACCTACAGTAAACTCGCTGTCTGTTCTTCTTCTCCTCTCCAGCTGTCGTCCAAATGTCTGTAAACCTTTTCCTGCAATTCTATTCATGTTTATGTTTATTCATTTAGCAGACACTTTTATCCAAAGCGACTTATAATTTATAACCTATAGGGCGCGTTGTGATCTGTGGGGTAAACCGGAGTACCTGGAGGAAACCCAAGCGCCCTCGTGCCTCTTTTGCAATTAAGGTGACTGCTTTATTTCACCTTCCTCTGAGTGTTTCAAGAACAATTTCATAATTTAAATGTTTAAAGGTGTGGTTTACTCGTTTAATCACTACATTTGCAGCGGACTCTGGTAGGAATGAATGCCTTGCAAGACGTACTCGGGGCAAGAAAAGCCCAGAAGCGCGTGTATCAGCACTGACGAGTCTGCTGCTGCAGAGAGTGGAACAACACAGCCGGATTTGGACTCTTACATCCTGATATTTGGACATTTTATCTTGGATTGGATAAAGCCGGGCGTACACTGTTTGACTTTTTCACTTTTTTGAGCTGATTTTCCAGTCGTGCGAGAATCCACGAGATCGGGGCGAGTTTTGCGCCGAGCGGTCGTGTAGTGTACAGGGGGTTACGAGAGGCGATTAACACCACGTGATCAGCAGTCGTGAGCTCGCACGGACTTCTGGCGTGTTTAAAATTTCGCTCGTCCCTCGTGAGGGTATCACACTGTTGAAGCGGCGCTGCGAGCAGCTGCGACCCAAAAAGTATCAGAACCGCTCACGGCGCATGCGCAATCCTGCATCAACACCGCTCCCCGCTATTTCCCTAATAACACACGTTGTTCGTTTTTATTTCTACACGTTTTTTTTACTCACAAAGATTGTCAAGAAAGCGTGTTTGTCGTGTTCATGTCAAATTAAACTGATCACAAAACACAGATTTACTTTCTTTATTTCGTTTTCCTCATCCAACCCCCATAAATCCCTGTGTGTCCTCCTGCAGCACTCCCGAAGGACAACAGGCAAGACAAGACAAAAAAGTCTGACGTGTTGAGTAAAAACTGCTATATTTAGCATATTTTTAGGGCCGACGTGTTGCTACCAGACGTACAGTGTGAGCAGTCAGGTCGCATGCGAGAACTGGGTCGTGCAGTGTGAGCACATGACTCGTGAGATCTGCTCTGCGAGGAAGTCGTACAGTTTGAGCTGAAGCTGAACGCTGCGAGTGAAAAAGTCGCACAGTGTACGCCCGGCTTAACGGAATTTACCGCTGACTTGCAACGTTGACGTTTCATCTCCACAAATAACACAAGCCTTGAGGAGTTCTTCTGTTTGGTGGAGTTGCTAATGCTAACGGTTAGCTTCTAGTTGGGAAGTTCTCTGCTGACTCCTGAATGTTAATCCAACAACAGCCTTCCCCCGTTGTGAGTGAAGATGGGTGAGTTCATGAATGTTAAGCGACAGTGTGACGTATATCTGTCCGACTTTTCTAATCCCAGAGTTTCACCGTCTGTTTTCTATCAGAAGCTAATGCAGCAGATAGGTGTAGGAGACTATTTTCATGTTCAGCTTGCATTCAAAACTCAGATTGACTAATTGTAATCAGAAATAATCATTAAAATGTGTTTTCAGAGTTCCAGTCCTTTAAACATTTCTTTCCCGTCTGCTTTCTGTCTCACTTTTGTCCTCCTCACCTCTCCTCCAGTGAACCCTCACTCAGTTCCTCTTCCTCCCAACTTAATCTTGTTATTTTGTCTGTTGTTCTCAGTGACCTTTCTGCTTTGGGAAGGATTCCCAGAACCTTTGTTGGTCTGTTAGGTGTTTTTGTGATCCGCGCTGGGACTAATCTATTTAGACAGAAATAAATCGGACTCGTAACACCGCAGGACGTTAAAACTTGAGCCTGAAAAAGCCACACGATGGTGAGGAAACAGAAGAAATAAAAGGTTGCTGGGAATCAAATCGACGGCGATGAAGCTTTTTTTTCCCCCCTTCCAGACATTTTAACCCTCTGGGGGCAGGCGTTGCAGATTTGCAACAGTTAAAATCTACCTACCTACCTGGTTACTCCACATACATATTTCATGAGCATTTTTTAGCTCAGAAGTGCCCCTGAAGGGTTGTTCATCCTTTTATCAAAACTTATTTTGAGCCTGAGAGGGTTAAGCCGTCAGATGGTGTCTAATGATGACCTCACAAGCCCTCTAAAACATTTGCTTCTCGTGTTTTCCTTTGTAATCGAGTGAAATTCTGTACCTTTCCCAAACAAAGACGTGACTGTTTAAAGGATTCGAGAGCTTTAGATGGTTTGAGAGTGAGGACGATAACGTGTGCGACTCAGCTGACTGTGTAAATGTTCCGTCTGTTTCCAGGTGAAGAGCGAAGGGCCCAAGCTGGTGCCGTTCTTCAAGGCCACCTGTGTGTACTTTGTTCTGTGGCTGCCCACCTCCAGCCCGTCCTGGTTCAGCGCCCTGATCAAATGTCTGCCCATCTTCTGCTTGTGGGTCTTCCTGCTGGCTCATGGGTTCAGCTTCCTTTGTGCTCATTCCAGCGCCCGCAAGATCTTGGCCGGTCTCATCTTTTCAGCTTTAGGTGATGCCTTTCTCATCTGGCAGGAGCAGGGCTACTTTGAGCATGGTGAGGAGAAGAAACTCCTGTAAACATTCTATCATCTGGCTTAATTTTTTTGCAACAGCATCATTTTTGGTTTATTTAAAAGCAGGAGAGCTTAAATCTAAGTGAAAAGAAAGTACTAGATTGCACGTTTTTCCATAAAAATGCTTTATTTTAGTGTTTCTGAGCTCCGAAAGAACATTTTTATTACTTTTGTGATTGAGTGCTTCAACTGTGCTGAAACTCAAAAATCTGATTGCTTTTATGTCCATGAATGCATCACTACCAAGCAGTATAAAAACATCCAACATTTTCCCTTTCTGTGAACTCACCACACTAACAATACAGGAGATATTTGGTTTGAAACTTCTTACTTTTGAAAAAAAGGTGTTTTATTCAATTTTGTTCTTTGAAATAAATCCAAATATCCCAAATTTGTTGTCAGCTGGCGTTCTGACAGAGCACCATACATATCAGAGCAGTATACAGTTTTTGCGCATGAACATTCATGCTAAGTTCACCTCTGCTACGTTCAAAGGAGCCATCAGTTCAGCATACATTCCACAAAGTCATACTGTTGTTAAAATACAAAGTGTACGATGATCCGACAGGTAAACTGACCCATCAGGGTGTCATACAGTTGCTAAAACAAAGTGTATGATGTAGGGTTGTCACGGTGTGAAAATTTAACCTCATGGTTATTGTGACCAAAATTACCACGGTTTTCGGTATTATCGCGGTATTTTTTTAAACGTGCTACATTTTCACACAATTAAATAAACCCTGTATGTCAGGAAATATTGTCCTCAGTTTGTGTCTAAATTTTGCCTAAAATGTGTTATTTTGTAATTATGTTGTTTATTTGTTTACATTTTTCCCCTTTAGTCTTTAAAATACCAATGTTTGCCCATAACTTCTTATTTTTTGTCTGTTTGATGTCATCATTTTAAAAATATTAGATCAGATGATACTCAGTACTCAAGTAGCCTTCTAATCAGATACTTTTTTTTACCTTTACTTGAGTAATAAACCCTATATCAGGAAAATATTGTCCTCGGTTTGGGTCCTTCCAGTGAGCTTTGCAGATGTGGGAAAATGTCATCAGGCAGTAATCGTTGTTAAATTCATAATTATTCTCGCAGAGAGACCAGCTCTTATCTGCCCCTGGGAGCCCCGTAATGCATAGCGTCATTTCAATATGGGGGTGTCTGCGACACGGTTTATATGCAGGTAGCGGCGCTGCAGCTGCTTTATATAGCGACTCGTTGCATTCTCCCTCAACCCAAATCCTCGGATCACGCATTTTAGCTAAAACGCTAACGTTAACTTGCCTTGCGTTGACTGTAGAGTTGTGGGTGATGGTCACGCAGATGTGTCATGAGATTTGAAGCGTTGCTGCCTTTCACAGACACTTTTTCTGCACGTGCTGCAAACAGGATAGTCGTCTTCCATCAGCTGTCCCTCGGCATTCTTCAAATATCTAAAAGATGCCCGTACTTCCCACTTTGTCTTCTTTGAGGGATAATAAATGTCCTAAGCACTGCCGTCTCCTCCTTTGGCCATTATTTCAGCTTTAGCTTCAATAAAGTTTTGGTTGTAAACAACAAAGTGCGCATGTACCGCCGGCAACTTCAGCAGATGATACGGTGGCTGGTAAGGGTCACCGCGCCTACACCGCAGCCACGGTAACCCACCGAGATAATATAGTTTTTTAAAAAACAAGACGGTTATTATTATTGTCAAGTTTTTTTACCTGGGTTTCTGCTACACCAGTTACCGTGACAACCCTAGTATGATGATCTGATGGGTAAAAAGGCTTGGGGCCAAAGTGTCGTACAGCGTTAAATGTATGATGATCTGACCGTGTATGTGTGCTGTCAAATATGCATACACTGTAACACGCATGTGCCAGTCTGACAAGGTATGGTGATTGGTGTTCTGACAGAGCACCGCACGGTCGGTTGGGAAACACGGAGATTAAGCGAAGCCTTTACGAAATATGCATCCTATACAAGGCTTATAACCAAAATAGACTCCCTAGAATAATCCCACCACCTGGAATTGTGACGCAAACGTCATATTAAACTGATGCATGCAGCGCAAAAGCCTTTTTGCAGAAAGTATCAGTTAGCTCAGTGTTATCAGTTTTGGGTAATCAGTGTAAACACAAAGCAGATTTGTGTTTTGGAGTTTAAACCATGCATGTTGTTTCACACAGGGCTTCTAATGTTTGCCATCACCCACATCCTGTATTCGTCTGCCTTCGGGATGAAGCCGATAAACGTGCATGCTGGCCTGGTGATCTCCGCTGCATCTTTCCTGTGCTACCTGCTGCTGTACCCTTACCTGTCCGGGCCCTTCACCTACCTGGTGGCCGTCTACATCGCTCTGATCGGCTTCATGGGCTGGAGAGCCATCGCCGGCCTACAGCTGGCCAACGACCTTTGGACCTGGACCAAGCTTTCCGCCTGCCTGGGCGCCGTTCTCTTCATGGTCTCTGACCTCACCATCGCTGTCAACAAGTTCTGCTTCCCTGTTCCCCACTCTAGAGCCATCATCATGGCCACCTATTACGCCGCCCAGATGCTCATTGTGCTATCAGCCGTCGAGTGCCAGGATGTGGAGGCCGCCCGGAAGAGAACATGAAAAGAAGACCTATCTGAACATGGGAAAGTGGCTCCAACTCCAGCCCTGAGAGATCATGGACACATCTCACTGCCAGATCCCCAACCACCGGCCTTCATCTCAGTTTGGTGCTCCTACACTATTGTTACCGTGGCGATCAATCCACCACATGACTATCACCCTGCTTTCCCACAAGTGTGGTAGTCTCTTGTAAATAAGATAGTGGCACTATCTTCAGCTTCTCCGCGATGCTCCAAACCTAGATGAGGTTGTGTCTCTACCTGGTCACCATGGAGACAAGCGTAGAAATATTAACATGTGATGTACAGAGCATTACAGCGCATTTACCTGTTCTGATTTATGGGGAGCAGGTGGTTGGGTGTCTTTGGGGAGTGTGTTTGGGACAGAGATGTGTGTGTGTGTGTGTGTGTGTGTGTGTGTGTGTGTGTGTGTGTGTGTGTGTGTGTGTGTGTGTGTGTGTGTGTGTGTGTGTGTGTGTGTGTGTACATGATTGGTAAACATACTTCGTTTTCCACATGGTCCTTTCACACACATTGAACTCCCACCACAGGTTTATTCTTTAAGTGGTCCAAAAACACACTTATGTATTTATCTATGTTGTTTTTTGTTTTGTTGTATGAAGGGATTATTTTTAGTCCTTTATCATGTAGTTTTTTCTCCATCTGTTCCTCCGCGCTCCCCTGCCTCAAGGGTGCTAATCTTAGAGCATGGGATCATATTCACAACCGTTTTATCGTCTGCAGTCCCGATCATTTCACTTTCACCAACCACGCTGCCTTTGTTTACTATCCACGCTCCCAGTTTTCTATTGATGACAATACTTTATATATTTAAATCTTTGAATGGAGACATCGTGGAGTAAAGAGATGAAAGGAGGATGAGTGACTGAGATGAAACCGGAGGAGGAAAGGAGAAAAACTAATAAAACCTGTGTTGTAGCTTTAGACATTGAATCCTATGAGAGGTTGAGATGTTGGTGATGTCATGCAGACATCCTACGAAGCCTCTCTGCAGTCAAAGCAGCTCCTGGACACATCCTAGCCTGGTGTTTAGTTCACCCACATCACCTTTTGGTGTTGAGTCTCTCAGACCTTTGATTTATTTTCCAGCAGCTTTTTTATTTTAGATTATTTTTTGCTCAGAACCGTATCTTCAAATACGCCTGACCCATAGAGCTCCCGCTGGTTGAGTTATTGGGAAAAGTTTGCGGGGATCTTATTGTTGGACCAGCTCAGCTGACTCGTGCTGGTAATGACCTTGTTATGAACGCTGAAAAGAAAGGGCTTTGTTATTGGCTGGAGTCACTGTGTTTGTCAGCCCTGAGTGTGTGTGTGTGTGTGTGTGTGTGTGCATGCTAAAGGCACCATGCAACAAAAGGGTCAAGCTGGCTGAAGGAAAACGTAAAAAGAGAAGAACTCAAGAGAAGTGGCTTGTCATGTGAGGGAACAGTTATTCCCAGTAATTCCTTCTCACTGGACACTTCATCAGCTTTAATCCTGCAAAATCCTCCACAGCTAATCCCTAACTAGTCCCTTCATAGTTTCTCCTTCTCATCTTTCATTTGTTTCATCTTCTTCTCTAATGAAGTGTCTTATTGAACTTGCACTTCTGTAATGCTTTATTTTTTTGCTGTATATATTTAAAACGTGTGTGTGTGTGTTCCCTTTGTCTTAACTCTTAAGTAGACGTTAGTTCTTGAGTCAGAACCACCTCCAGGCCATAGGAACTGTGAACCATTATAGTTTATATGACGCAGACACATTACTGGACATTAGATTATTTCTTTACGACTCGTCTTCATTCCATTTCTTGCTCAGAACTGTATCTTTGTTATATAATTCACTAGAGTAGTCGGTTTACGCCAGCTTTGCCTGAGCGGATCCAAGAAAATTTTTATTATTTTGATTTTCACGCTTACTCGTAATATCTCCAGTGCAATATTTATACACAGATTATATTTATGAAAATATATGAAAACTGTGCAAAATGAAGTTGATAGTTGCCAAAAATAACAAGAAACAGTATCCAGTATCATTAAGTGAGAGACAGGGGAGACCCTGGACATGTCCTAGTCCATCACAGGGACATATAGAGGCACACAACACACAGTTAGAGCTTAGATTAGCTGTTTAGCCTCACATGCGTGTGTTTGGCCTGTTGGAGGAAACTCTAGTATACAAATATAAAGGCTCCCAGACGGTCTCCAATCCTTCAACCTTCTTGCAGCCTTGCACACTCAAATATAAGCAACCAAATTTTAAATTGTGTTTAATTTGCACACTTAAATTACTTATGAATATAATGTTATAGTCAATGTCCTGTTTAGAATATCTCAGATGATTCACGCTTCAAAAAAGATCCAGATGTGATTTAACTCAGAAACTTGGGAGGATTTAGAAAGTTGTCATGGAACGACCCATATGAAAACTGTTTAGGGAATAAACAGACGTGCAAAAATAGTCTTCCTTTTTATGGGGTCAGTGACCCTTAGAGAGTGAAAAAACACACAAATCCACCACCATGACAGATCTGCAGGCAGACCGTGGTGTTGACGCTAATGGAAGTTTATTTCAAACATCAGCAGCTCCGTGTTGCAGAAAAAAAGACCAAGTTCCTCAATCTCCTTTCGCCCTGTCAGTGTACGTATCAGCACAATAACTGCTCTGCTCTGCATTTTCCTCTCACCTCTCATCCTACACTGCAAAACACGATTTCTAAGAAAGTAAAAATTGAATTTTTAGACATTTTATCTTATTTTTAGTCTTAAAAAGAAAAAAAAAATCATCTATAGAAAAATATAATTATTTCAAATGAGGTAAATTTTCTTAAAGGTGTGGCTTACTCGTTTATTCAATACATTTGAACTGTTCTCTAGTGTAAACCAATGCTTTATGAGTCGTTTAAAAAAAGCTATGATGCTCCTCTTCTGAGATGTAGAAGTTAGCTGGTGCAGAGGAGGGCTGAAAACATCACGCCATGTTGCAAAGTCACTATCACCAACACACTAGGGCTGCAACGATTCGTCGACGTTGTCGACAAATATCGACAATAAAAATAGTCGACACTGATTTTCATTGTCGATGTCGCCAGACGTGTTTTTCCGACCGAGTGAGGCATCTCACTTCATTACAATCTCTACGGAGAGTCGCACATGCGCAATAGCTTCTCTGCTTAGTGCCAACCGCCAACCAACAGAAATGGCGGTGTCAAACACAGCAGCTACGCGTATCAAAACATCGAAAGTTTGTGAGCATTCTAGCCTGGATTTGGCGACTAAAAAGATGACCTGCTGTTCTAAAATAAAATGTTTTATTTTATTTTAATTACCTTAAAAGACTCAAAGAATCCTTCAAGCAGCTCTAACAGCTCTGAGCTCTGCTCTGCTCCTTATACATTCCCTGATGTGCGTGCAAAGCTGCACACCTCCACCAAGATTACCTTGATTACATCCTCATGATCACATTATGTTCGGCTCTACCATGATTATCCTCATGATAAGTGTGATTGACAAACAGTAGTGATCAATAACTTGTATAAAGCAATTATACAACAGATGACAAGTTCATTTTTATTACACCTGCATTATTTGCAAAGTAGCCCTTGCGTATCACGGTAGCACCTCGAAGATGCATGAACACTTAACGAGAAAACGTGTCGGACAGTTGAGTAAAACAGAGTCTGACTCACCTCGGTAAGATTTAAATAACACGAAAGCCAATACGTTTTGTTTTGGATGTACATTGTACAGTTTTTAAATGTATTTTCACTTTTAAAACAGAGAGATTTAACGTTATGCCCGACTGTGCCTGACAAAAGTATTTTAATTTTATTTATGCATTTATGTCTATACTGACTGAGAACTGTGCCTAATTGGTGTTAGACGGCATTTTTATTTACTTTTAGTCTGAATTGGCCTATCAGCAGCAAAGTTCAATAAAATATGCATTTTCCATTGAAGTACCCATCTTTCTTGTGTTTATTATCATTTTTCACATAATTAAAACAATCTCGTGCTAAATTGAAGAAAATTCAATAATTATCCGATTAGCCGACTAATCGTTTCAATAGTCGGTGACTAGTCGACTATTAAAATAGTCGTTAGTTGCAGCCCCACAGCACACCCTTCGCTCTCTCTCCTCGCTACAAACATTTTTAAATAAGCCTTCCGGTGGGCAGGCGCGAGCCAAGATAAGTGAGGCAATGAATGCAAATTCACAGCGTGACATCACAGTGTGAGGCTTTTCAAATCCCAGCATTTCTCCATCTATTTTCTATCAGAAGCTAAAGCAGGAGATGGGTGTAGGAGATTATTTTCATGTTCAGCCTGCATGAAAAACTGAGTGACCAATTATAATCAGAAATAATCATAAAAACATGTTTCTGAGTCAACCACACCTTTAAAATTTCTTGTTCTGAGTAAAAAAAATAAATAAAAAAAATCTGCCAATGGGATAAGCAAAATTTGCTTGGGTAGAATTCACAAAAGTAACAAATTAATCAAAATGTCAATTATTTTGCTAATGTTTATATAATTTTGCTAACTGTTAGTTTCTAGAGAGGATATCTTTTGTTTTTAGAGTTAAGTAAGATTAAACGTCTAAAATGAGACTTTTCTAATTCCTCAGGAATCAGGCTTTACAGTGTACCCACTTCTCCACAAAGCTCAGGCTGTCAACAACGAAAACAAACCTTTGTGTGGAGAGTTGTTCACAGAGGACTAGCGATGTTTGTCTTAATCAGAGTTTTGTGGAGAGCAAACTGAGAAGATGGATCTTTAATGTGCAGCTTCATGTAAAATCCAGCCGAGGTTGGCAATATTTAGTCGTACAGTCTTACTTTTTCCTTTTTTGTGGCTTATTTATGTACTTTCTTTAAGGGGCCAGAAAAACCACCGTCTGACCTTTATTTCTTTTTTTTCTACCCCTCCCCAAGTTCTGGTGGTTTTCCCGTTCTAGAAACGACCCTGTTGAGCAATATTAGAAAAGCAGGTGAAATATGACACACAGGGATAAGACTTTGTTTTCCGCCTGCGGGTAAGCTACCATCCCGACCCCCTCCATGCGGGTGGTGGAACAGCAGGCGCATCACTTTACCTCAGCCTGTCAACAGCCCTGCTGTTCTCTGCTTTGTGCGAGGCGAGCGGACAAAAGGGACCCGGGCGAGCTTTGGGAGGCCTGTGTGGTTCAGCATCCACCGCAGGAAACGAGCTGGAACCGTAGGAAGGGCTCTCACTCGGTCCTCTAAATCAGTGACACTTTCATTTTAATGTTCTTGTGACTTTTTATTTAAAACCTTTGCTGTTTAATGTGTTTTGCTCCTGATCATCAGCAGGCGACAACCAACACACAAAGCTGTAATGATTTTTCTTTTACTCATGCGTGAGAAATCGATGAACCACTACACACCCGTCACCCAACTCCAGCATTAGTTTTGCTGGGAAGTATTTGTTTTTGATCTCAGCCGACTGGATTCTGAACATTTCTGAACTCGGGTCAGACTCTCGTGCTTTAAAAAAGGATCGATGTGTGCCGTATCCTCTGACGTGTGTGCTACCTTTCCCTTTTCTTGATCTTAATGAGAAAACTGGTTTCAAAACAAATCAATATATATTTTTAAAAAGGGATCCATTTTTTTTAAAGTCTTTTCAGCCTATCTTAGAAGTATTATCCTTTCCATCTATCCATCCATCCATCGTCTGAACCCGCTAGTCCATGTAGGGTCGCTATGTCCAGCGGTCAATGGGCAATCAGGCGGGGTACACCCTGGACAGAGTGCCAGTCCATCGCAGGGCAACACAGAGACACACAGGACAAACAATCATGCACACACACACACACACACACACACACCTAAGGACAATTTAGACAAACCAAATCAACCTAACAGTCATGTTTTTGGACTGTGGGAGGAAGCCGGAGCACCCGGAGAGAACCCACGCATGCACAGGGAGAACATGCAAACTCCATGCAGAAAGATCCCAGGCCGGGAAGCGAACCCAGGACCTTCTTGCTGCAAGGCAACAGCTCTAACCACTGCACCACTGCGCAGCCGTATTATCCTTTCATTACCAGAAAATAGACAAACCAAAAAGTTATTTTTTGACTTTAGATCTAAAGTCATGTTTATTCCCACCCCTCAAACATCCCATTACAATGCATAATTAAACTTGTCTTATTAGAAAATGTCCTTTATTTTCACTTTGTGATTGATTTCTTCCATGACTGTAGAGATGACATGATTTATTTGCTGTAGTGGAATTGAATGTGAACATCTATTGGAGAAATAAATGCAATTACAATGCAACAACGACAGATCGTACTCCGGGTCTTTGTTTCTACAGAATCAGCGGCGCCACGCTGGAAATGTCAGCTGATATTTATAACTGTGTGGCGTTTTGGGGTTTCGAACTGAAGCTGCTAAAGTGCCATCATGGCAGAAAGGGCTGGAGGACAACACGGAGCTCTGTTCTCCCAACTGCTACACTCCGTTGTCTCATCGAGGTGGAAAAATTGCTTTGAACAGCTTTTAACCTTTACAACAAAGCTCCCTCTCTCCTCTTTTCCTTTCTACCTCTTCTACACTCTTGTTCCTTCTGCTCTTTGTGCGTCCAAATGAGTCTCTTTCATGCGCAGGGAACATCTCGCCGTCAAAGAAGTCCAGTCTTCCGCCTCTCACAGAGGCTGCTTTGTAAACAAGCTTGGTGGCACACACACTTCCCTAAGAAGTGACAAAGTCCAATGAGGCAACATCATAAAGTCACTAAATAAACTCAACAGCTCTGCAACAATCTCACTTCTCTACGCTGCTCCATTCAGCATTTTATTACAAGATCTCAAAGCCAGGAAGCTGTCATGAAACTGAGATCTACAAGCATGCAATTCCCTGTGAGCAGCAGCAGTCTGGTTTCTATGCTTATTCAGGGTTTCACGTGAAACCGTTTCCTCTTTTGTTGTGCCTTTACCCTGCACAGAAAAGGCGGAAGGTACCAGTGACGTCTGATGGTGCTTCATTGATCTGAACTTGGCAACCTGATGCTGCCGGTCTCCGGTGGGTCTAAAGAAGTTGAGTTGTGGGAGCCAGGACCGGTGACGTCAGGATGGAAAAGGGTTCGCGACCTCTTTCCGTTTCCATTTCTCAACTGGACCACACTCACGCTCAAGCAGTTGCAGTCCACTCAGAGGCAGAACCTTTTAAAAGACGCTGTCACAGGTTTTCAACCTGCAGAGAACAAACCTCACACACACTGCAGTCAGAGAGAATTGGGACATTTTTGGTTTCTGGTCACTAACATTTTTTGAGGTAGAGGTTCAGAATAGTTTCGTAAACCTTTTAAAGGACACCCTCTCACAAAGTTGATTGTCTGCATCCTGCTACCTGAAAGCGGTGTCTTGTATTTCTGGCCAAAAATGACTTGAACATGAAAAGTGTGCAAAAAAAAAAATGTTCACACCAGAAATGCACTAGCTGGACTTTAAAAACAGGAAGTAGTGTCATCATATTTATTGGAAATATACACAGGTTTGTTCATCATTTTCAGAACCAGAATGATCTAAAATGACTTTAGTTCATATAAAATTTGATTTGTTTTTTAGCTGCAGCTTCCTTAGTTTAATTACTGTTTTATAAATGAAAGATTTATGATGTACAATGAGATTAATCACTGAAATTAGTGGAAAATAACATTTTCTCTGCAGACTTGTAGTAAATTACTGTAAAGGCAGACATTTTTGAAAGATTCTAAGGCCGTGATCCCCAAATGAAAGAAACAAATCTAAAGAAAGCATGGTATTTGATATCTATATAAAAATAAAAAATTCAATGTCTCTTAGGAAGTCCTAAAGCTGAC